>NW_007577814.1:631479-814429 GCF_000690725.1 Stegastes partitus
TTTTTTGATGAGCAGAATGTTCTGTTGGGATAGAAAATGCCTCAATGGTGCTTGATCACGTCATATTGCAGTCTGCTCTGTAATTTGTCCCCGTTGCCCTGTTTCTTCAGTGATTGGTCAGTAGGAAGGCTGTTCGCAGTTTTTGTCCCGACAATGGAGGATAGTTCACTGCAATGATCGACTACAGATAAAAATAAGCCAGCCTTGAGATACTGCAAAATCTGACTTGACTCTGATAATAGCTGGCTCAGAAACTCACTAATATTACTTGGTAATGCAGGATTAGTTGAAGCCACACATTTATGGAGCTGACAAGAGAATACATACAAATGGTAAACACAAGGAAACATAGGAAAGGTCAGAGCTCTGACCTCAAAGTTCTCAAAACCGAAGATATCAAGGATGCCGATGGATTTGAAGTTTTCCTTCCCTTTGATTTTCTGGTTAATCTTGAGGATGATCCAGGAGAAACACTGGGAGTATAACGCCATGGTAACAGAGTCTCGGGAATCTACAGCCTGCAGTGATGAGAAGGAAACCCGAGGGAGGGTCAGGACGGCAGTGTGAATGTGATGTATATATATATAACTACATGTATATGTGTGTGCTGTGTGTGTGTTGTGTGTGTTTGCTGACCCCCTCTATAGTGAGCGGGGAGCAGATTTCCTCTCCTCTGAGGATTATGGAGCGCTGAGTCAGGACTTCAGACAGCTGGAAGGCGTCCAGACCCAACAGCTCACTAGCATTAGTGACCACTGGAAACATGCACCAAGATGTGTCAGACTTCTGCAATGCATCTATCTCACTTTTAGATTTTCAGACTCCTTTTATACACACGGGCAGCAGCCTGACCTTGCTTGGTGGTGATCTGGGCTCCTCCTGCAGTCATGAACTCGATGTTGCCGAGCTGTAAGACTCCTGAGAGCAGCTTAAACATGTCTCTGATCTCCTCCTCTGTAAACTCTAAAACCTTCAGCGCCTCCTGCACAAAGACAAGCACGGGAAAAGAGCTCAGGTCCTTTATTTATGGACACATTTTCTAAGGATGGTGCAGTCAAAGATTAATTCATCCTAGTAAAAATGAAAGGACAGAAGCAATATGGTCCAACACTTTAAAATATGGAAATAAATGTGTACATGTACTCGCAACTCATTACATAGAAGTTGAGTCACAATTTTAAATAGAATTATCTGTTAATTCAGAGTGTCCACAGTATAAACACCAGGTCTTTTTTATGTATTTTAATGTTGACTGTACAGTGATAAAAGAATATTTTTTAATGGTTATTTACTGGGGAAACAGATATTTTCTTATTATTTAAAGTCAAATCTGTAATAATAAAAACTGACATTTGCTTTTATTCACTGGTGTACCTATAGTAAAAAAGATATACAACTAAATTACACTTTCTGTACCATTTAATGGTATATTTACTGTATAAAAACTACAAATATTAAATAAATAATAACAGCAGCTCAGGACACAAACTTTGTCCTAAAAAAACAATTTATAAGTCATTTACCATAAACGTCTTTTTTTTTGTTAATACTACATCTACAGCAATCAAAATGCTGTCAAAATTTTCGGTTGGTGAGGCACCTACGGTGACATTAATCATCGAAATTGCAACAAATCTTCTGTGATACCTGGAGTTGTTTTTTAATGGGTTTTTTTAACTTTACTTATACATCTGACATTTCCGTACAAAAGTACTAAAAAATAAAATTGTTCCTCTAAATTGCTCCAAGTTTGCTAATCACTACATTCTCTCGTAATATTACAAACAAACGTAAATTAATCCTAAATCATAACTGAAACATGTAAATGACCTGAAGAACCTGCTATCACATACTATAGACCAGGGGTGTCAATCTCAAAAACACAGTGGGCCAAAATTTAAAACCTGAACAACGTCACGGGCCAGCATTGAACAAATGAACCTTTTAATATGGACTGAAACAAATTTTGCTTTAACATTGAATATGGAACAAGCAACGCTTATTACCAAACACTATATATAACTTAATAGTGGAGACATGCAAAATCAAATTATAAATAAAACAACACATCAATGGCACAGTGACAGTTGTGGTGTGAAGTCGCTATGCCTACTGTCACAGAGGAGAGGGAGTTTCTGGGTCCTGTCCTGATTGATGTGCCAAAACAACAACAGGGCATTATGGGATTTGTAGTATTAGCGGTGAATGCGCTGTACAGTATAATACTCTAGTAGTCATTTGGTATTGTCTCGCGGGCCAAATATAATTGCAAAGCGGGCCAAAAGAGTTTGACACCCCTGCTATAGACAATTCCAGGTAAAATATACAGTCTCGCAAAGTTAAAACAAAGATATTTCTTAGAGTGCAGAAGTATGATAAATGATCAAAGAAACAATATTTCTTCTAAGTGGAACATTTCTGCTCTTAAAGCATCTTGGAGGATTTCAGTTTTACTCCAAAAACCGGTGGTATGAATTCAAGAACATCAGTCCAGTCAGTTAAATTTAATTTCATTCCCTGTGGAGTCGAGTTATCTGATATCCCAGATTAAGTTCAAAATGTCCTTTGTACTTCTAGGTGGCAATTTACTGAACACAAAAAGGAAAAAACATCCCACTGACCATGACACTGTTGAACAGTTCTTTGTCATTCAGGCTCTTGTCCTTCAGACATCCTGATTGGCTGAGGTAGTGGAAAGATTCAGGAGGGTCCTCCAGGAAGTATTGGCCTAACAGAAGAAATACAAGCTATCAATGTGCTAGAATATGTACCATGTAGCTGCAACCTATAATGACTGATTTTAGTTCATTACAACATGATCTGCTGAATAATTTTCTACATATTTTTGCATCTCCAGTTGTACTTCTTCTGCAATTGTAATGTAAATGCTCATCCGAATAATGCTAGGCAAGGCATACCAAGCTATAGTTCTAATCATTTCTTATATTAAGTGTCTGTTAATAAAGAGCAGAAACAAAACAGTAGATGTTCACATAGATTTTCTCACTTTTATGCTCTTTACTCGCTCCTGCCAGCAGAGCATAGAAGATGTGGTAGTTTCTCTCTCCGGGGTTTTGTCGTACTACGCGGTTCTATGGAAGAGTATATGCAGCAATTCATTATTAATGACAAAAAAAGCTGACAAATCACTCCTGATAAGCATAAACCTGAGAGGAGAAGCTGCAGGCATGCTCACCTTTTCCAATAAATCTGCAAGGAAGAGTCAAGGAAACCACTTTTTACAGATCAACACAAAAAGACTCATTTAACACAGCTTTCACTGCCTACTAATAACAACATATGTAGACATCTGATGCAAACACATCTGCTCAGTGTAAAAACAAGGATACAGTCGATGACGCAGCCTCCTTGGATGTTGCCGCCCTCAGAGAAGTGAAGCTGGATGAACTTCCCAAAACGACTGGAGTTGTTGTTGTAAACGGTTTTGGCATTACCGAACGCTTCCATGATCGGACTGCAAGGGAAACAAAGCACCTTAGTTTTAAGGATTTTGTTGAGTTTGCATGTATCTATGCATGACCAACAAGCATGCTTCTAACCTTAGCCAAGAAAAACTGAAATAAAATTCTTCAGGAGTGCTCTGCTTTATGTTCACTAACATCCAAACACTGCTTACTTACTTTGCTCCTCCACAGTATCTGAGCTCAGTAATAATCAGAGTTGGAGACTTGAGACTTGGATTTTAATACTAAAATATGACTCCCAAATGATTTGACCTCATGTTAGATATGCAAAAAAAACAATAATTAAGTCCCAAGTTTTGATCTAGTAAAAGGCAGCTGCAAACCTGGAACATTTAAGAAAATAATTTAATGTGTAAACTGCACACTATTAATCTACAAGTTCCTCTTTTGTATGAAAATGAACTCCAGTTTAATCTAATATGAGGATTTCTGTTTTATTTTAGATTCCCGTTGTTTCTTTCTACTCCTCCACCACTGCTAAGCAAGGAAAGATGTTCTGGGAAAACACAAAGGGAAGTTTTTCCACTAAACTTTTGAAGATACTTACCTGAGTTGGCTACGTAAGTTTACTTAAACTTACAACTAAAGCATTTTTAATAACATTGATGCTACAGGAGTTGATTCACAGCCAGTTTGGACAATAGGACAAAAGAGTTCACACATGAACATGTGAGTGTGACACAAAAAAATGTGAACTTGTGCCGTGACAAACACACAATCGCCACAAACAGGTAGAGATGTCAGCATGTGCTGCCGCGTACCTGCTCTGTACGATGGCCTGCTCCACTCGGGTGGTTTTCTCAGACGGTGGAGTCCCGGCCGACTTCTGGCTCATCACCGACAGAAACTGCAACAACAGTTTGGTGCTCTCCGTCTTCCCCGCCCCCGATTCACCGCTGCAGCAGACACACACAAACACAACACAATTTAATTACTGTGCACGGTGACCTTCTCTGACATTCCCATATCTCCAACTGGTCTGGTTGTCTAATTGATAGTTGCATTAGCTCCCAGTCTGCCTCAATCAGGAGGTGAGAGACAGACTGAGTGTAATTGAAAGTAAACGTCAGAGACTACAACCAGAACAAACCAGTTAGCGGTTAATTGACTACATGCAGGGGTTTTTGGAGTTTCTTTTTTATTTTTTTATCAAGAAAAAGGAATGGCATCTATTAAGACTCACTACAAGGAGAGACACAATCATAATTTCATCTTTTAACACTTCTTTAGCTTCTTTTTAACACTTCTTCTCCACAATCAACTACTGAAATCAATATATCAGAAATGAAGCCGCTCTATTCGTCATCCTTCAGCCTTATTCTTGGTTTCTCATTCTTTCTCATAGCTGTCATTGACTGCATGTCTCTGCATGGGCTCCAGTTAAAAACAAGGGAAAAATGACAGAACATTAAAATATGTTCTGATGTCCATCTGATACCAGCTCTGATACACATGATGTGAAAGACGCCAGAAATATTTCTTGTATTCATTTTTGAGGTTTCATCTGATATTATCATCAGTATATTACGATGTTTCCTCTTGTCTAAGGCCTATGCCAAAGTATTTGTTACACAAAAAGTCTCTTTGCTCAGATCACAACACAATTAGATCAACAGTCAATCCAATGTGTCATTTTTATTTGCTTATCTTTAAGTGAGACAGCAACTTTTAAACAACATCTGAGTGAACCTATATGTTAAACTGACTCTTAAATTAATACTTCAACATTATGAAAACCATATTTATTGATCACATTCGTAACTAAATTAAAAGACTGGAATAAGACAGAAATATGTACCATGGTTCTGTTAAAAGAATGAACAAAAATCCATCTACTAGCATCTCTAAACCTCAATAGACAACACATTATATCATACTACGTACTCTAGGTATAGAAATATGCATTGGGGTTTTACTGGCTAACATGTTCAATTATTTGTTAGCTGAGATCAATAACACTTGGAGTCTCTGCTGGTTGCCTGAATCCAATAAATCACTGTTTCTGGCCGAGAAGGCCTAACTTTTTCCCCATTTTCTGTCTTTATGTTAAGCTAAGCTAAGCTAGCTGTCCCCTGGCTGGAGTTCTACATTTACATAGTAAGAGTGAGACAGTCTAAAAACAAATGTTTGGGTGAAACAAAAAGAAATGAACACAACAGTTTGCATGAGTGTTTTTGAGTGAAGACAACTTTTAGGGAAGTTAGGTTCAACCTACAAACTACATGCAGTGAGGGGAATTAGTCATTCTTCTACAATCAAAGGAATTTAAAATGTGCAACTACTTAATTTAAATGCGTTTTTTTATTATTTTTTTAAGGACTTGAAATCCTAAACTCAAGGTAAAGACAAAGAGAAATTAAATTATAAAGCCAAAAAATAATGAATGTACTACAGCTTAAATTTAGTTTTAAATCAACAAGTCCAAAAATCTCAGTTTAAATTACACCCATTAATAACTTTTTCTAATTAACAACATTATTATGTCAACACAAGTCATCAAAACAATGTTTGAAATTTAAAATCTTTTTCCAAATGAACTTTTTTTAAATTTTTATTTTATTTTATTTTTTTTAAATCTTGCAACCATGTATTTAATTAGGTGTTGGTAACAGGTCCCCTGATTTTTATTTTTTTTCCAATCCTGTTGGTGTTATCATCTAACCTTTGACAAGGAAGTGAATGAGGATAGTTCTCCAAATATTAAACTAGTCCTTTGACTGTACATTCAGTCTGCACGCAGAGGCATAAAACATGCATGTGTAACTCTGGGTAAGTAGGACGATAAGAATAGCAGGATTTTCCAGAAATGGAAATTCCCTCTCATCCAGGGCGCGCTGGGATAGGCCAAGGTTCTATCCCATGATTGAAAAGCAGGATTGATGGCTTAGTATGGAGACTGATAAATGGATAAAGGATCCCCTGGATGGATCAACAAGCAAATGATATGAATTAATATAGTGAATCGTGAAAACATCCCCCATGGTTGAAACTCACCTGATGAGAACACACTGGCTGTCGTGGCGTTTCCAGATGCAGCGGTAGCATTCGTTGGCCACAGCGAAGATGTGCGGAGGGAGTTCACCCAGATGGTGCTTAGAGTACAAGTCCACCCTCTCTGGGTCGTACATACCAGAGATCTGCTTGTACGGGTTGACAGCTGCCAGGATGCTGCCGATGTTGGTCTGAAAATAGCAAAGAAGTGACACTTCAGGTTCAGTCTCAGAGTATTTAGACTCTTTCCTTATCTTTTGCAGTTGTTTTTTTCCATGATTAAATAAATGTTAACAAACCCTCCCACCGTACACACATAAACATATTGACTTGTATACAGAAAACATGCATTCAGAATATTTACAGGAGACACGTACTAAATTTTAAAGGCGCTTTGTGTTAATGTTAATCTGGATTTAAGGATAAGCAGGAATAGCAGGATGAAAATATGATATTAAGAATGATGAGACACCAGATTTTTACTGAAATCCTGAAGTCAGATCATTGAGATGATGGAGGCCAGATTTCCATTTTGAACCATTGGTGCTATAAAGTCACCTTGCTTTCTATCCTTCTTCAACTGAAGCAAACCTTCAGGTCAGCAGCAGCTCCATCGTGTCATATTACCTCGTCTGTGCATTTTGTGCACTACGCTCATAAAACTGCGCTGAAGGACACATATGCTCGCAAAAACACACAGTAACACAGAAAACTGACCCACACATGGGAAATTCTTATGATCAGCTTAAGGGAAATCCGTGTATGGACAATATTTCATCATCTAGATTAGGTCACACCCCAGGAGGCTATTATTGGTCTATTGTCTAGTAATCTTTCCAGGCTTTTCCACATGTCTGACTGTTAATTCACCATCAAAGTGATCAAAATGTGCTAGTTTTGGGCCTTGATGGTAATAAATTAATTGATCCCAGCGCTAGTTTTAAAACTGCAGACAGAGATTCATGTCATTAGTGGATGCTGGAGTTTTTCATCAGTTAATGTAGTCATTCATTACACACATTCACAGCAACACATAACTACAGCAATTCACCTCTCTTGTGATAATGAGTCACTTACAGGATCTGAGAAAGACTGTTAGATTTACTGTCTGTGCATTGTGCCATGCAAATAATCTTGAATGTATTTTTAGTCGTCAGTCATTCATTTCTTGTCCATGTTGCAAAAACAAAACTGACTCCATAAAGCTATTCAAATGTTTGATTAATGTAATGACTGCTTGCTTCGATCATCTACACGCTGTGGCGAAGAGTCAGCGGCAATGTAGAGTCTGTACAGTTAAAGGCCTTCAACATCAGCGGCTTAAACAAAGCCAGTGAAATCTTTTCATAGAGAAAAAAGACAGAAAGAGATTAAATCCTGCTGATGAGGTGAAACCAGAGGGTCATGGGGGGGTTGGAGCCTATCTGGTTGGGCTGGAGACAGTTTACACCCTGGACAGGTCATCAGTTTATCGCACGAAAAGATCACCATGCTTGGTCATTCTCACGTCTACGGCCAGTTTAGAATCACTGGACATGCATGACAGTAAAGCCAGAGAAAGGAAACCCACTCAGGCTCAGGGAGGACATGCAAACTCCACATCAGATTCGAGCCAACCCAACAGTGCACCACCAAGCTGCCCAAAATTGATTGACATTGTTAAACTAAAACAAATAAGCTTACAGTAAGAATAATCATTTTAAAAAACATAGTAGATTCAATTTTGTTGGGAAACTAGTGAGACTAGCAAAAATTTCACTTGATAAGAATCAAGTATTTTCAGTGTATCTGCCAGAGCTCACCTCACTGCATGCAAACCAAAACAATTTCTCTATTACCATTTTGAGGGGACACCAGTGCTGCATCCATGGCTCAGCACCACCTCAGACGACTGTGATTGGTTTAAAGGGGAGGGAGGGTTTTTTCTCCTTATTGCAGAAAAATATTCGAGGTGCAGCCAGACCACTCTGCCGTGGAGAATGATGGAGCTATGTGAGCCTATATCGCTGAAGACTTCCCATGATGCAATGAGCATCTCTTTCCTACTTTGCTCTCTTTCACTCTCTGTGTATTCTCATGCTACGGTTACAAGTCATTAACTTTGTGTCTTCTATCTCCCATAGTTTGTGCTTTTGCTTTTTGTGCTCCCTGTGTGGCTCCAGAGCTGCATGTATCCTACCTGCAGTTACCAACCTCAACAACTTGCTCATATTACTGTTTGATGTTACCCAGTGCTCGTTTATTCTCTTTCTGCTCTCCAAGGCAGATGGCCGCCATCCCTGAATCGGATTCAGGAGTTTTTCTCCCCCACTGTCTCCATGCTTGTTCTATGGGAGAATTTTGGGGTTTCTCTTTATAATATCCTAAATTCCTGACCTTACCATGCCAAGTTTTTACTTTATCAGACTCTCTTGCTCTTTCTCCACCTCTTCCACTCACAGTGGGGGAGGTCTGATAATATGATTTATGCTTCCCCTCTAAAAGCCTCATGAAAAGATTACAGGAAAAGGAGAGGGGGAGCGCCTCAAGACGTAAACAAAATGTACACACATAATGGCCACACACATGCACACCCACTCAATCACATGCTTAGAAGCACACAGACACATATGGCCGTCTGGATGCACTTACGTAGATGTTATCCTTCTGGTAGCGCTGGTACAGGTTGTGCATGATGGCGGCCTCGTGCAGCTCGGCCAGCGCTGACATGTCCTCCACCCCGTCGATGCTGGACTGGTGCATAGCGTACACTCGCTCTCTGGTGACCTCGGCCTGCTGCAGGTACAACACCTGGAACACGGCAAGACATACAGAACTCCATGAGTGACTGTACGTTGGAATGAAATGCTGCCATTTGCTTATACTGTGGACCAACGTTTGTCTCTGCCTACCGCAGCTATTCCCACTTCTATAGAGAGAAACTGCCACTTAGATCTGGCAGCGATTGAACACAAAGTATGCACTCCAGATGTGCAACACTTGTTTTGGCATCTATTTCAGACCAGTTGCAAAACCACAGAAGCAGGTTGGCGAGAGACGACGAATTGCAGTTTAACAACTTCCAACAGATGATTTCTGTCTCGGTGTGTGTGGTAGTCTTAAGTTTTTGCCGTTTGTGTTTAAGATTCAGTAGTGGTTATTTAGATTTTCTTTTTTTTTTTTAGAAAATAAAACCAGACTAAGATTTGCTCTGTCACTTGCTAAAAGGAACAAGAAAAATATTGATCTGCTTTTTACTGAGAGTTACATGACTAGGTGGAGGCCTCGGCCATGTATGTCCCTTAAATATTAGGATAAAGTTAGCGAGAGCTTTCTTAGCTTAGCACTGGGATATATTTTGGACATTTCTACACTTGTCTTTAATCTTGTATGGTTTAGACAAATTAGCTGCATTAACTCTCTGAACCCCAAACAGGCATTGCCAAAATGATACCGCTGACCACAGCAAGAACCCAATCATGTGGGACTGTTTCATTAATATTTCATCAAAATCACTTTATTCTACATATCTCACTAACAAATTTGCCAAAAATTCATTATCTGCTCTAACCAGATTTTGTAAAAACCAAAAAGTCTGTGATCCTCGATATAACAGTGAAGTCATTACTGACTCAGCTGAGACCAACGTTCACATGACAAAAATTCTGGGACATTTTTGGCTTAACTAAGCTGAACTGTAGGCTGTGTTTCCATGGAGCAAATAGAAGACACAAATGGAAACGAATTTATAAAGTAAGTAGTGAGATATCAATAGTATTTATAGTCAGTTGTTTTATTGTTTTTTTTTTTTAGCACTGTTAACTGCAGGTGTTCAGAAAAATGTTGTACACGTTAATTCCAGGCTTTTGCATTTTGGTAAAATGAATAATCAAAAAATTTTACTTCAATTTTTAATTTTTTTTTGGATCATTTATGGCATTGCAATTTTATCATAGTGTACAGAAGACTTTGAGTTCTCTTTATTTCTAGCCATGGTGGAGTTGTTTCCATCGAGGTGCAGGACTTTATATTGCAGTGAAAAATGAGCCTTCAGTGAGTAAAAATGTAAAAGGTGAAAAAAAAACATCCAGAAATTGCCGAAAGGGTTCAGAGGACTAAGATATGGTAGAAATTATTTAGAAAAATCACCAAAGAAAATAGAAGTGGACAGAGAATTACAGGGTACACATTAAGTGGTTGTTGGTTAATAGTTTGTCATTTTATGCCTGTTATTAATTTTCTTATATCACTGTCATTGCTGCCTGGGGTTCATTTAGCCATCAAGTTGAAATGCGCTGGCTTATTTGTATGGTTTAAACACATGAGAGATAATTTCTTATTTGGTGAGGTTTAGATGTGACAGTCTTGCTCCCTTTAAACAACTAAGATATAATCAAATATTCAAAAATGATTTTAGAGTTTATTTAATTTCTTTTTATCACTCAACAAAAAGCAAATAAATGCATTTTCTAAAACTATTCCTTTAACAGCACTGAAGTGTTTTTTTAAGTGAATTTTTCCCTGACAAGCTTAAATCGAGTGCATTAGGATAAACTGCATTACATTACGTCTTATGCTAATGTGGTGTTGTGTGCTCCAGGCAAACAACAAAGACAAAAAAGGTATAATACTTGAGTTTCAGTTGTCAAGCTGCTAATGATGCCTGCACAGGATAATAACAGCATCTTGTTCAGATTAACGAGGATGCCAATGTGTTCACACCAGATAAAAAAAGCAGACCCCAGCATTGCGAGGTCTTTCCATTTTTAGCATTAACAGGCTGCTTGTGATGCAACATGACGAAAAACCACACGATGAGAATACAGAGCATATAGACTGTTCTTCCCCTCAGACCCCCTATCTCATCTTTGTCATCCATTGCCATGGCAACAAGAGAGCAGGGGGACAAGACGGATGGAGAACCCGGCTGTGGGAGGGGACGAAAATAAGACGACGAAGAAGAAGAAGAGAAAGAAAGAACAAGGGAGGACAGATGTTGAGAAGAAGTGAGATGTGATCTGGAAAGACCTGACAGGTGAAAGCAGCTCGGTGTGTATTCAGGTCACACAGGCTTGTGTATGATCCACAAGCACAGGAGATAATTGTCATTCTATTTCAGCGTGAAGGTCATTCATTCATTCCAGTGAAACCAACTCATCCAGGAATAGAAACTATGGCCTTTACAATAGCGGGTTGGTAACACGTCAGTCCAGCCTCCACGCTGCGTGTATGTGTGTGTGTGCTGCCGTAACAGATGTGGTGGAAGTCTGTTGCGAGCGGCAGAGGGATGCGCTGTAGGCGTTCAGACATCCTGTTCTTAAATAAATCTATTTCACTCCAGTTACGCTGTCTTCCACTTGCACAGAGCTGTTGCGTGCAGACGGCTTTCTCAGGGTGAAAAAAAAAAACAACAATTCAACACGGTATCTTGCTTTGCCAACAAGTCTATTGTTGCTGGTGGACGACTACGAAAACCTGTGTACTTTGTGCTCTCCTTCCTCTCCTAAATGTCAAAGTGTGGACATCTTGTGCATACCCTGGTGCTGATGAGGTTCCCTCCACTCACTGAGCTGTGATGAAATGACCCAATTACCCCTCATCCTCCATTAGAGAGGGCATAACTCATGGAGGGGTACAAGAGCGGCGGCCAGCTCAGCATCTTCACCACGACCTCGTCCACTTGACTCTTTGACTTCACCTTTTAGCATCAGGGCGCTAAATCAAAGCACTGACATGCTGTTATCCAAGCAGAATCACATGTATCGTACATACTAGTGTTACAGCGAGGGACGATATCAGTGGCCAAAAAACATATATCATATTCAAAAGTGTTGTTTCCGAATGTCAAACCTAAAAAAAAAAAACGTTGTCCCTATTGTGAGCCTTCTCTGTCCTGGTTGATTCTTTCTGCTGTATTAATCCAAACTCATGATTAACTGAAAATAAAAATCAAGATTAACTTGAATTCCTTCAAGCTGCTGTTATCACTGTTGTGATAACAGTGAATTAAATGTGAGAAGCACAGTGAAGAAGCCACTGATGTTTATCAGCAGCTCTGCAGTTTCTCTCCGTTCGCTTGAGTTTTAGTCTTTAAGCTCATTGGTTGATTTTAGAGCCCACAATTTGACGAATATTTTCATTTTTATAGCACTTTTCAAGCATGAGCAGAAAGTGTTTCCGGTGAAAAGATTTATAGAATTAAAATGTAAAATCACAGCCTTGTGTACAAGCCTCCTGCAAAACAGTTTGGGAAGATGAAAATAAAGGTGCTGAGCCCATGACGTGCGAATGCTCAGCAAAAGAGATAATTTCACACATTTGACGGAGTAAAATGTGGACCCAAGACCCAGATCGTATAAATCAGGTCAAATTTAAGCACTGAAAGTTAACCACACATCTAGGATAAAGAAAATACAGCACAAATACCGATGATCCTATGAAGACCTATGACTTCATAAGTGGCAAAAATATGGACGTGCACCCAAAAATACAACAGCGGTGAATCCTGGAGCAAGCATCCTGACATTAAAATAAATCAAATCAGTCAAAATGTAATAGCCAAACACAGTTAGCAGCTGTCTGGTGAACATGGTGGAGCCATTTAGTCGCTAAAAAGCCTGAGAGTGGAGACCATGAGTGAATATGGGACTCACCCTGTGGCCAAAAACACAACCCCACATGAATGATAATGTAGATCCATATCTGATCTGGTTTTGTTTCGTTTAATTAACGTTACTTCCTACTACTCGCGGCCTTTCACGCCGACAAGATGGCAAACTTCTACATCTTTGTGTGTTTACGTTGTCGTCGGTGTCTGATGCGCATTAGACACATGCTCGTCTGAGCTACAGGAAGAGCCGACATGTATGTTAGTCACAGCTGTGCACATGTGGAAACACTGTCACGTTAACTGGGGTGTATTCAGCGAGAACAGAAAGACAAAAATACATCCGATTCCATTAGTGTTAGATAAAGCTTCCTCTCTCCAGCCTTTTCCTTTACTTTCTCAACCTATTAAATCACTCTCTCTGGCTCTCGCTGTCTGATTTTTTTTCTTCTTTTTTATCCTTGAATTCTGCATGCCTTCATGTGTCAGACATCACTTCTCTGTCTCTCTCTCATCTCTTTTTCTCTTTGTGTGTCACCCCTCTTTCATCCCTTCCCCCATCATTCACTCCTCTCTCTCTGTTCTCTCTATATCCTCCTCTCTCTCTCGCATCATCCCACTCTTCATTAATTTACCCCTCTGCCTGGCCCGCACTGCATTTCCAACATTTCAACCTCCCACCGCTTCCCTTTTCTTCCTCCCCTTCTTTCTGTCTGTTGCTGCTACCTGTCCTCCATACCGTCCTCCACACTTCAACTCTTTTCTCTCTCTCTCTGTATATTTAATGTGCAGGGACCGCTCACAAAGACACACTTAGTGGCTCAATCTGAGACCCCCGTCTGTAATTGAAGCCTCACTGAGAGCCGCTTCAATCAGACAGTCAAGGATGCTGATGCAAACCACAGTAAATTATAGTACAACAGAAGATAAGGCTTCACACAGAAACACAACACATCACACCAGCGCATGTGCTGAGTGGATAAAGGACACAAGGACGACGGAAATGTCAAACCGCAAAGCCTCCACTTGTCTCATTACAGTTGAACTTACCCATTTTATCTGGATAACTGTAGCTAATAGGGATTACCAGATGGAAACATTAATTTTTTTTAAATAAAATGCATCAAAAATGACTTGAGTAAGCATGCAGGCACATTTAAACTCTAGCATAACACATTTTTATCACTACTATAATAATAGTTGTTGTTCTGTGGCTGTTTTGATATGATTTCAAGCTTTAATGATGTCTTACTGAGATATTTGACCCACTTATTGAGTTTTATTTGTACTTGTACAACACATTACTATAATTATGTTGCTGTTACTGACTGACGCTGGAGTTTTTCAGTGATTATACTCATCACATTAAAAGGACTGAAGGCTGAAATTAAATAATTTCACATTTGTCCATTATTGAAAATTACTGTCTTCTCTGCATGTTCGTTTCTAAAGATGAGATCGGATTCAATTCGGTCTCAATCAATCAATTTAATTACACATTGAATATTGCATTACAGAGCTCTGGGTCAAACTTTCCCTGGCATAAGACAAAGCAAGACTACTCCTGTTGCCTCTGACCCTTCTTTTTACTACTCAGTCACGTGATGCCTGGTCAAGTCGTAAAACAACTGATTGGGGCCCATCTTCATCACACTGAATGGTTGCATCCTTACATGGACTTCTTTTCCTCCGTCTGTTGTTTGTCCTGTGAAACCATAAAAGAAACAGACCCAAGCAACTTCTTCAAAAGAAAACATTTCATGAATATGTGCATATATGTAACTTATTTTATATTTTAAACCTTAAGGACTATACTTCACACATGATATAATATATTTATGCACAACACTATGTACAGTAATGTGTTAAAATAAAGTTTTTTGATAGAAAAATGAGTGAGTTAAGCTTAAGTTGTGAGAGCATGCACCTCATGTGGTTTTAAAATTCCTGATTCGTCCATACGTCCTTCCACTAAATACATAATCGGTGCTGCATTAATGAATGATGACGTTTCTATTCAGCAAATTTATCAACATTATCATTTTATGCCCATACTGAATGGGGAATATTGCAATTAAAATTGTATTTTCATGAAGTTTGGGAACTTGCAGGGGGATTATATCCACTCCACAGGGACTTTAAGTTTTTGCCTTAAGGCTGTTGTTTCAGGGCAGATGTTTGGGGAACCAACAGGCTCCATGTCTCTTTCATCTCCAGTGCTACTGATGTGCTTTATGGCAATTAGGCTGTATCTTTACTCTACCCTGGCATATTTGCACATTTGCACTCTAGCACATTTGTATCTGGTCTGCATTTCCATTTCCTCCATTAGTTTGTGATTTATTGATGCTGATGTCCCAAATTTCCCCGTGTGGGACAATAAAGATAACTTGGACCTTGAGAATAAAAACAGCCAGCAGAGGCTGTGTTAGTCTGACTTTCAGCTCCTTGTATGATTACAGTAACACTGGTCCAACACGACTTTATCGTGTCTTTTCATGACTTTTACATGCCCATGCCTTTTAAAGCTCCATGGCCACAATAACTCAGATTTCTATTTTAAAAAACAGACTCAAAGATGATCAGAATGAGTTATTTTCTCAGCCTTTAACCATCTGAGCCCCAAAACCTGGCAACATCTTTTTGAAAAATCACCAAAATTGCCCCATTCATCAGAGCACAAACTGAGAAAAGAGAAGGAATGCTCAACTTCACAGTCCTTGAAATAATCCCGTGTGATCTGCAGTTCATTGAGGGAAATTATCTAATAAACAAACCTAATATCCATTACTTTACTGACTCAGCTGTGACCAAAAGTCACATAACAAAAAGTTAGACTTTTCAGGCTGTGTTTAAACAAAGCAGAGAGGAGACTAATATGGAAACAAAATATGATATAATGAAAATATGATATAATATCTATAATATGTGGAATCAACATTTTTTAAGTATTTGTAACATCTATGGACACTTTATACCATTATTACCAAAGTGTCATACTGCACAGAAGACGTTGTTGAGTCTTCTTGCTATGGCTCTGCTGTTTCCATAGAGGTGCAGGATTTTGTATTGTAGTAAAAAAAGAAAAAGAAAAGAGCCCTCATTGAGTAAAAATGTGACAAAATGCCCGGATGCTGCTTGGCGTTTAGAGGGTTTAAAAGATCTTATTGGGTGAATAACAAGGAGTTCTCCTCATAACGGGTAAAGTCTGTGAAGTTCAATTTTAATAAAAGCTCCATCTCCAATAATGACCTTACTGAAAAATTTAAACATATAACTGCCTGGTACACTGTTCTGGGTCTAAAAACCAAAGCTGTTTCCACATATAAAGGCTTTAAACAGCAGATAAAGCAGAGCGCTGTTTAGGGAAAACTACTTGGGACAACCCATCCACAAACAATTCAGAGAGAGGAGATACTACAAAGTGGGAAAGTATGTCAGTGACCGAAATAAAATGCAGCTCAAGTGGAAGAAAGAAGATGTTAAAAAAAAAAAAAAAATAGTATTTTGCAGATGCTTCTGCCTTCTCCTTCTATTGCCCTCTGGTGGGTTTTAACACACATTTTGTGCATGGCCTCCTGCTTAACAAACACACAAAACAGACACGAGCGCACTCAAACTGTAACTGTATGAGATGCAAATGTACACACGATAAGTTGAACTATCCAGAGAGTCTAAAATGGGATACTTCATATTCAATAATTCATTATTCGAGAGAGGAACAGAAGAAAGACATTGAATTAGTGGGAGAAAAACAGAAAGCGATAGAGTGAGAGTGATGTAGAAGTAAAAGAGGGTTAACCAAGTGCCATTTGTCTTCAACATGATGCCCAGAACATCTCTCACTAAGACAGGGAGTGTGGACGCCAAAGATAAAGGATAAGGCTGTCATTGCTCTGGGTTTGTCTCATTGAAATTAAATCCCATGAAAGGAAAGAGTGATACACCATCTCTGAACCATTTTCTCTGGACTATGGTTTATAACGACAACTCACTATATTAACTACATTTAAATCAGACAGTTTTTTTTATTGCTATATTAAGCTGAATTGATTGAAATAGAAACGTAGCCATTCCGTCAGACTGACAAATGACTAGAAAACACGGCTGGAACACCTCCTGTGCCGCTACAAAAGAAGAAGCTATATGACAATACTTGTTACTATAATTTGGTCTTTGGGGATTTGTTGACAATATTCACTCTCCAAGACACTTTTTTTCCTCTTTCATCATTTTCTCCTGTTTCTCCTTTCATGCAAAACCGCTGCTCCCGTAACCTGCTTTGCTCACACACTTCCACGCACTCGTACAGCCTCCATACAGTCTTCCTGCAAAGCTCTCTGAAGTCTGAAGCTGCTTTGCATGATTCAGGAGGAGAGCCAGGGGAGACAAGCCTCTTCAACTGACTTCACATATTAGCTGCAGCCACAGTGAGGCGAGAGAGATAAAGATGGAGAGACAGAGAGAGAAGAGAGCTGTGGGCACAGTGACCTATATATTCTGCACAACTCTATTCACCGAGCGCGAGATACAGTATCGCACAGGACTGTAACGGGACGCACCTGCTGCTCGACTCATTGACCTTGATTCTGATCTGACGGGCCTCCATGTGTCCCAAATCAGTCCACGGGCTGTTTGAAGCAGCCGAGAGAGTCAGGGAGGGTCTCATCTTTTACAATACGTTACAATCCATCAGCAACAAAAAAGCGAAATCATGCTAATTGCTTGACATTCTTACATAAAATACAATTAAAACTGTTTAGTAGGTAGAGTAACTGTTACACATGTAAAATTGAAACAGCAACACAAAGGTGGCACTGGATCAGAACCAAGAGGGTCACCACAGTCCCTTCTGAGGAGAGACGTGAATACTAAATTTCAAGAAAATGCACCAAAAAGACGTTGAGCTATCTCTCTCTGGACCAAAGTGGGAGCCCAAGAAACCGACCCTTCCAGCCACGGAGCCAAAATTAGCACCGAACACATGCTTCTCGATCAGTTGGATTAAGAAAAAGAGGTTAGCAAGAAGAATTAACTCTGTTTACATCTTCCCTGCCTGACAGCATCCGGTCAGTGCAAGAATGAATAACACATTTTATATGTCATCATCCTTTAGGATTTGGCACTCATCCCACCGTACGGAGGGTCACGGCCTTCTTTCCTCACAGACAAGAGACGATAAAGAGAGACAGAGAAGGTGATGCGCAAACACAAGAGAGGAAGATGCTGTAAGTGGATGCTGTAGATACTGTAGGGAGACGTGTGTGTTTGTGTATCAGTGTTTTGTGTGCCAGTTTGACGCAGTTAAGTTAATCTCATTATGTGATACTAGACGAGTGTGTGACTACGAGGTCGTCAGTTTGTTGGAAACTGTGACCAGGAATGTGGGTCAGAAGATCACACAGCAACATTATCTTGTGTCGCTGCCGAGTCACAGCAAACGAGTAATTTCTGCACTTTTCATTAGGCGCATTTTGACGCACTGTGTGTGAGTTGTTTCTCTGTGAGTCCGTGTCCCAGAGCATCGTAGTCGGTTTTTTGTGTGTGCAGAAGGAGTAATGCATCCCTGCAGCATGTTCTGTGCTCGCGTGAGCTCTCACGGCAGCTTTCACGCTAGCTACTGAAATCCAGGTCACGCACAAAAAGGAAAAAAAAAAAAAGTCCACAACTCATCGCAAACGTAACCTGTGTGTGTGTACATGCATGTTTGTGTCTGTGTGCTGTACGCGTGTCCAATGCATGTTTAAAATGTGACAGCAGTAATTAAAGCTAAGGAGGAGACTGATGCTAACTCTGTAGCGGTAACCCATGGCAACCCAACCAGAAGAGAACATGTCTGGTTCATTAAAAAAAAAAAAAGGTTGAAAACCATCTAAGCCAGCATCTAAGCCAGCATCCTGAGAAGCTGTTCAATCCAAAAAACACCTTAAACCTTTAAGATTGGCAGGATGACTTGGACACTTACATACATTACTTCTTCTACTTGCTAAAAATAAATCTATAGATATATTAATAATTTCTTGAGCGCAATATGTTTATTCACTGTATTATCTACAATAGTTGATCTATGTTTACACTATCCAGTTCTTTGCTGACCCAGTTTCACCGCAGGTTCATTAAACTTTCAACTAATCTGATCTACTCCAATCATACTCTCTACACACTGAGCCATAGAGACTTAAAAGGGAAAGGTAAAACCTTCCATCATGGATGAGATGTTTGAGTATGTGGGCTTTATCAATCCATGGAGATTGGTTTAGTCTTGATTCACTAACAAAATCATCTTCCAACTCTCATTTACTGTCATGAGCCACTGAGATGAGTTCTGTGCACACGGTTTCTGGAATCAGAGTCATCTGAGTTTGAAAGTGAAAAAGGCTTGAAATTGAAGTTGATGTAGAAGTTCCTTAAAATGCAGTACCACCAATGGTCACTGGGTGCTGGCTTCAACAAATCTCTCGCTCCAATAGACTCATCTAAAAAGTTTCAAGTCAATAAATTATTGCCACCAGTCATTATGGTTTTGTGAACTAAATTCACTCCTTCTGTTTCCTGCATTGAGGTCATGGGAGAACATAAAGTGCAAAATGGGGCATTTTAGCTGCTTTTTCTGCATGTAGACCACATTAGACCAGGTCCAGATCAAAACCACTACACTTAGACAGGCCAATTTAAGAATAGATTTCAACCAAGAAGAAGGGATGTGAATTTTAACACCGACTGTGTTCGTCTGCTTCTGAGACTTAATGAAACATGGATGGAAACACTCTGATTGTAAATGTTGTTACAGCACATCTTTATTGTCCAAAATGTCAGTATGGCTATTGGCCTCAATAACTCAATAACTATTCTCACAGTAAATACCTTGATTTAGAAACATCTAGACTCTGGAAGAACAACTTAGTCGTGAAAGTTTTCACAAAAGCAGGAAACCTCGTCCTTGGATTGGATTTTATGATTTATTTTTTAGGATTTAAGGCAAAATCTGAGAAGACCTGACATCATATTAAAAATCCTGCCATGCTTCTTAGCATTTAACTCACATGAAAACACTTTGAGTCACAACTGAATATCCAATGTACTGTTTCCATCTGAATAATTATTGTTGATAGTTTTTGTTAGTGCGATACTATAATTGCCGTTGTATTTAGCACTTTGCTGGAGTGACAGTAGTGGATGTTGACATTTTTAGGCTTTGTTGGCTTTGCACTTTGTTGTAGCATGTCACCACATATCACGTCATATTTGGATGATTGTGCACCACGCAATGAGCTAAACCGCATCATGACACCATAACTGACTTGCTTGAGAGGGCAAGAAGAGGTAAATAATAAGCCTACCACTGGAAACTTAAACGAGCACCCCTTTATCTGCATGACGTGGCAAAAGGTAAGGAGCAAGCTCGACTGTTGCTATTTTTAGAGAACTCACAGGTGAAGCAGCAGTCCATAAATGACTATGAATGATGTAGAGGGTCGCATATATCCCTGTGAGTGCTGCTAATTTGACATGAAGGCTTGTAGTTTTGCAACCACAGCGTTTGTAACCAAGAATGGGTAAAGTGGTGAACTGGGTCAGGGTCAGTAGCTTACAGAACCAGAGAGACGGAGCAGCAGGAATAAGAATATAAAAAAAGAAAGAGGAGAAAAAAAGTCAAACAAAGCCCCAAAGTCATAAAATGCTGTTGAATTTTGCATGTTACCTGTTATGCCAATCTGTCTGGCATCAACATTTGTGTTCTTTTTTTAGCTTCTAAAATGCCTCCGGGGCTCTGAGCTCTGCGGTCACTGGAATCAAGCATTTATTCATAACCAGGTGAACGCAGAGCTGAGCAGCAGGGACGGATGAGGAACCTGGGGCCGCTCGCATGGGTCAGATCCTGTCCTGACAGGGTATAGCTCCCCCATCCCGCTGACTTTCAATCAAATATTCACTATCTCCTGCAGAGCCAACATTTAAACACCAATAGCCAGCAGAGAGGGAGGGCAGAGGGAGGCAGGCAGCGCTGGATGGGGGTTGGGGAGGTTGCGGACATTCATAATCCAGAGCAAAGAGAATGCCTGCTCCTATAACCAATCCTCTATTTTGGGAAGTGTCTGTCTGCCCCTGCTGTGTCCCCGAACAGGAACACCGAAGCAGCTGCATGACGAGGGGAAGCTTTTGGAGCAGAACATGGGCTTTTCATGTGTAAAAAGGCCACAAAAACATGGATTCATTGTGCATCTATGAAGGAGAGCATAGATGTTCATTGGGGGTATAAAGGGAGGATTGAGAAAGGAGGTCTATTATTAGCTCCATCTTTCTACGCTGCCAACATGGATGTGTGTGTGCCATCAAAAAACATTAAATCCAAAGAGAAATGTGTGCACGTCCTCGCTCCGATACAGATTAGACGAGCGCACACACAGACACACACACACTGATAATGAGATTTAAACATTCAATTCCATTATTTTGGCAGGAGGGTTGTGGTGTTAACGGGCCGGGTTTGGCACAGCCGCTGGGTTTTCCTATTTAGAACAACTACCCTGTTCCTAAATCTGATATCCTGAAATGAGCATTTCCCGTATCGCTTTTCTATCTGATACTAGCTCTCCTCGGAAGGCTGAATGTATGTCAGAGATGAATTTTGAATATGCATGAGGAGGAAGGGGAAGGAACTGGGGCAGGGAAGTGGAACGTCATGACCAGGAGTTACTATTGATCCACGCAGGAGACGATGAACCTGCACAGCTGCCTTACCTTCACTCTGACCTTTATGTGAATACAAATGCAGATCACACAGCGTGTAAAGCTGCTGCAGTTTTCACTCGGCGGTTATGCTGACACTGTTTACTTCTTCTGTCTAGTTTACATTAATTAAATTTGTTTTTAAAGGCTGTACACTGTTTGCAATTTTGGTTCTGTGTAGACAGTTTGCCAAATAAGCAAAGATGTTCTGAGGACTTTTAAATTTTGGCTCGACACAAAACACTCTGCGTCTTGTTTACATTTATTCCAGATAATCATGGTTTTAATTAGGATGCCCGAGTGGCCTTTAAGGCACTCATCAACAGCAATATCCTCTGGTGGAGGAGCTTTGTTGCAGTTTGTTTTCCATTTCTCTCCTCCCTCATCTCCTCTCAGCTTTATGATCCAGGCAGCATCAGGTAAACATACACAGATCATCCACGTTAATAACCAGCCACAAGCCTTTTTGATTCTTTAAACGCTCCAAATGCAAACCTTAGAAGCATCACATATAATCAGCAATAACTACCAAAAATGTCGACTAATTTTTATTTTTACAAGACAGCATGCAGCCGAGTAAGAGAGATATATAAGAATGAACCAAAGTACCGTTATCCTAAGAAATCTCACAAATCACATTCGGATCCTCGTTCACATAAATCCAATTCATAAAATGTCCAATTCCTTTTTTGTTGAGTCTAGTTCTTCTTGTGCACAAACCGTCTGTATATTTTGTGTGATGTGGAGAGATGTTGATTGTACTCAGTATTGTTTTGAATCACTCTCCAGTCAATGATCACATCCTTACAATTACATCTCTGTCTATCAAAATTACGTACTCAGACGTTTTATCTATGAACAATTATATCTTAAAATGGCTCAGATGGAGCTTAACACCATTGCTCTCTTTGAAATGTGCAAATCTATGAAGTCTTTGCCTGTTTTTCCATCTGTCTCTTTGACGCTCGCTGCAGCTTAAGCATACCAGCTCATCTATGACTCTAAACATCACAAAACAACTCTGAACTACACAATGGAAAGTTTCACCATTGGAGTAATTCAGTCGATCATGTTTGAACCAGAAACTGATTCTGAAGAAGAACACTGAAACAGAAACACTCCTTAAGTGTGTTACACATGAAACTCTGGCTGTCTGAATTTGTGTTTTTCAGACTCTCGTCGGGACATTTTTAGGGTGGAAAAGCTCAACGTTGGTGTCGACTGCTTCTTTCTCTCATGATACGTCTTCTAGCACATGCAAAACACCACATACACATGACAACAAGGTAAAAAGCTTGATTTGAAAAAAAAAAGTGAGCAGCGTGTTTCTTACCTCTCCATAGTCCGTTGTAACCACGAGGGTTCCATCCCCACAGGAGTTGACGGTGGCCGGAACCAGCTGCTCCTTCTCTCTGACCCAAACCCGGGCCCCCTAGACCACACAAACACACATGTGCACTAAGGTTAGACACTGTGACCAGTACAGAAATGAGTTATATTTGGTTATGTAAAGCGGTGAGCACAGTGGAAGACTTCAGCTGTATCTGTTT
Source organism: Stegastes partitus (assembly GCF_000690725.1). Classification (NCBI taxonomy): domain Eukaryota; kingdom Metazoa; phylum Chordata; class Actinopteri; family Pomacentridae; genus Stegastes; species Stegastes partitus. The sequence continues at coordinate 654,822 of NW_007577814.1, forward strand.
TGTTTTTTAACATAATTTATTTAGTATTTTTATCAGATCCCACCACTCTTTATTTTAGTTTTTTAAAAAAGGAAAAGAAACACACACACAAGTGAATCAAAAGGCAATCTAAATCAAATAACGGTAATGGATGTAAACTACATCTGTAGCTCTTTGTTCTTTTGTTAATAAAACGATAATACACTGCAGACCGTCCATTTGAAAACACTCTCATCAGCCATTCAAAACCAAATAATGGCAGACATCAACTCTTGTGGCAACTGATAATGTCCTCTGAGGTGTTTCACTACAGTGTAAGAAGACAGCAGTGGCTATAAAGGCAGCACAATGTCACGAAAAGTGTTGTAAAGTAAATAATCTGGGGTTATTTTATAGGTTTGGTATCAGAGTTGGTACACATGATGAGCAGTGCAGACAGATGTGTTAAATAGGAGACTGTAAACACGAACATCTGGCTATTTCTCTGTGTGTGTGTGTGTGTGTGTGTGTGTGTGTGTGTGTCTCTCAGGGTCACAGGAAGTGTGCTCTTCCTCGACCTTTCCACTCAGACAAAGCCCTCTTTCATACAGTCGCTGACCTCTGACCTGAAACCCCTAAAAAAGGGGCTCAGCCAAACAGAGGAGGGAGAGAAGAGTCAATGGAGCGACTGACTTACTGTAAAGACGCCACCACATGCCCTCTTCTACATTTTGCTATTACTGCACCAACATTTGTGATTTTACCAAGCGTTGCCTCTAGAAGATAACTGCAGAAGTGGCATCACGGTGTAAATTAAGTTAATCATAAATAATAATATTAAATAGAGGAACCATTAATGCTGCTTAATCACTCGTCCCGTATCTTTTAGATGGCTTAAAATTCAAGTTTTAGGTCAAAGCGACAGGGAAAGTGCTTGGTTTTACCTAAATAAGTTAAATGGTTAAAAGTTGATGTACTTTTTTAAATACAGAACTCACAGTTAGCATTTGTAAGCAAAAGACAAACATGAGATAAATGACTATAACACACAATGTGGGAAGATTCAAGTGTTTGTTGTGTTTTTCTTTCGTTACATAATATTATATCGTTAGCCTCATAGCATAACTGCCTAAGTCATTTTTTGGTCAAATTGAGATATTTGCCTAACTTTACTCTCCTATCACTTCTGCATCATCCTGTCTTTCTACCTATGTCATTGGCCAATCACTTCTGGTTGAATGTACTGTTAAAAAAATCAATAATAAATACCAATGTCATTTCTAAAAATTGTGTTTTTTCTCATTTCCCAAAAACATGAAAATATGACTTAGGCAAGTATGCTATGAGGCTAACGATATGTCTTTGTCAAAAAAACTACAAGTCCTTCTGAGGGCATCTAAAAAGAGGCTCTTATTACATAATATGTCTTCAGAGGACAAGTTGCTGTTATTGACAAATACTGCACATACAGATGTTATACAGTGTTCTAAACCATTCACAAAACCTGCATACTGTACATATACAGTCTGTGTGAATGTCAGAGAAATAAGCATCCAATCTGTTAAGGAGCTCATCTCATTATGCAGAATGAATATTTTTCTATGAACATATAAGTAAATTAACTCTCCCAAAATGTAACTATTTGAATGAACACTTTTCTTTATATTTTATTTATTTTAGTATTTGCTGCTTTATTCAGTTTATCATTGTAAATTCGATATGAGAAAAAAAATCCGATTTTTCACTTTTTTCTGACATTTACTCCACATCATTTAATGATGATGCAGATATTTGATATTTATTTGGTTAATATATATTATTCTCTTTTTTCAAGTCTTGTGAAGTCATTCTCACCCTGTCATCAATGTGTTCTGGGATTTTTTTTCGCCTTTTTTTGTGCATTACTGGTGCTAGCAATATTATATTATATGGATGTTCTTGTTGTAGAAGCAAAGCTTCTTGACACAAACGCTCCAGTCTATAACCTAAAAAAGGGTTTAAGTCCTAAAAAGACGCTACGGGACACCAGATGTGTCTGTGTGAATGAAGTGAGCAGCAGCGGAGGAGTGGAAGTGCATTGTTTTAGCAGCAGATGGTCCCACATCCCCCAAGCATTACCTGACAACATTTATCCTTTCATTTTCCTCTACTCTCTATTTCTTCTTTATTTTTCTAACACTCAATCCTGCACACATGCACACTGATGACAAAAGAAAACCAGTCACGCCCCAGGCGACGGAGCTAACCTGGCAGGAATCAGTCACACATACAGTATTCTATATATACACACAAATGGGTTGCTCAGGGGAAAGCTTCGGGGGTAAATGTCTTCATGCATTTGGATGCAGACTTTAACACTGCTGGCTGGTGCCAAACATATCCTCCTGCAGTTCATCCTTTGCATTAGTCTTTGTACGAGTCTCCTTCACTGCTCTGTTGTTCTTTCCTCAGCAACTCCCTATATATAGTCCCCTCACTGCTCCTCTAGATCCTCTCTGTGCAGCCAGTCAGCCTGTCTCATCCCTAACTCGTCTGCCTGTCAGATTCCAGCACACTGAGCTATTATAATGACCTAATGACCTCCCCAGCCTCAGGCTCTCTGCTCACAGTTCACCAGTACTTCACTACATCCTGTTTTAGCTGATAAATTGACCCCTAACCCTGCTTAAATCTCCAACACTGGTCCTTTAGCCTCAGTCCTGTAGCGCTGTAGTGGTACAGACATAAATGCATCGCCGAATGTCCACCGTGGATCATGTGTTAATAGATGCTTCTGCTTTCTGTCTCGCTCTCTCTGTCTCCGTCTTCTCTTTAAGTAAATTGGTCTCTAGTCCCAGATCGATGTACTATCCCAGGGAAGGGGAGACAGAGGGTTATAAATGACCTGCCAGCGTTACAACCTATACCCAACACCCTCATCCTCTCCTCCCCTGCTTTGTGTTCCCCTCCCCTCCCCCCTATCTATTACTGGCCCAGACAAACAAGAATGGCCATGCATGACAACAAACTCCAACCCTTGCTGTGCACTAAATTCTGTGGCCACAACACCACATCACACCCTCTCCATCTCTGTGAAATCCAAACCGGCCCGCAGTCAAACTCAGGCCTCCAGCTCCGTCCATCACCTTTTCGTCAGGCTCCATTAAACATCAACCGACCTCGATTGTCGCTTGAGCCTCAAACATGACCCCTGACCTCGAGCGTCGCACCCTGCTGCAACAGGAGCTGAACGAGTACTAAAACATCCTGCCCAATGAATGCTATCAGATGAATTTCTTCATGCAAGTTAGGAATAATGAACTGCTGCTACAAGCACAATATTCAAGTATGTGATTACAGCTGGGCTATACATTGTGATGATGGCTGATGATTAATAGTGTTTTGCTCTCTACCAGAAATGAATCTTTTCCACAGCTTAATTGGATGAACGCACCACTTGTTCAACCTGGCAGCTATTCTGAAAATGTCACTACACTTGTTTCTAGATACACTTGAAGCAAGAAAACAGGCCACACTGCTGCAGAATGAGTCCTCGCTCGTACATTTGTGAACTCTACTGATTCTAAGTAGATGGTTATCAAACCGCAATGTCATGCTGACACCTGGGTTTGTGAGATGTACTCAGGTTTGAAAACAAATATAAGCTCTCGAATCTCTGCAACGACAACATCACTGAAAGCACCGAGGATCTGTTACTGCCTGATGACATAAACTTTCCATTCTCTGTAATCTGATTTAATATTGATCAAGCATTAATAGAAGCCTATATGGTTTCAAACCTTTGTCAAAGTCAAAGGAGGGGAGATAAAAACATCACAACTCAGTTAAAGGACACAGAGAAGCAATATCTGTTGTTGACAGGTGAAAACATGACTCAACCTTTTTCCCTTCGTGTATCAAAGCCTCTCAATAGAAGGAAAAATCAGAAGGGAAGATTATACCGACAAGAAAAACGGGAGGACTAATGAGAAAATCCTGACCATCTTATAATCTTTCATTACTGAAAACACAAAGGAGAGCGTCCCCGGAGCGCTCGGCCCAGACGTCTGAACAGCTGTGTGTGTGCGATAAAGGGCTTGTTTCTGCTCAGGCGGTTACATGGACGCCCGTGCCATTTGATTGAGGCATGGCCCCGGAGACGGTCTCTGATGAAGGACCCCTCACGCCCCAACAAGCACTGATGAATCGTCGGCGCAAACATACAGCCAGCGTCTGCAGGCGGACACACTTTGATATCGAACCGTGCAGCCGAACTGACGGAAACAAACACCAACAGTGCGAACAGATGTGCAGTTTCTCTTTATGTCCATATATATTACATATTGTTTCCTCTCAAATATTTACACAGATTTACAGGAATCTATGTTAACATGTCATGCTGTTTTTGGTGCACATGCCCACTAACAGTCTGCCTTTCTAGCAGATCATGTGCATGTTCAGATGTTACTGATGTTAGCATGTTAGCAAGTATAATGTTTATCATGTTTTCCATCTTAAATTAGTGTTGTAGTGTGCTTACATTATCTAGTTACTACTAAACACAAAGTTCAGCTGAGGTTGATGAGAATATTATTGCTTTAAACCAATAATATTCATTACCCCACAGAAATATCAACTAAAACTTTGACCTGATGACATGCAGTTATGTCATACATCGACATGTTTCAGCCCGTAAATTTTGTCTGACATGTCTGATGTTGAAAACTTGTTTTCCTGCTTTCTGGTAATTCATTTTTTTGTACCAATTTGTGCCTTTTCTGCATCAAGTTATCGTATAAATGTCATTTTCATGTAAAAGAAAATGCAAAATTCAGGCACAATGAGTAAAAGTTTCCTAAATATTGAGGAGGATGTTTGCCCTGAAACCTACCTCCTATGATAAATGAACCATCCTTAATGTAGATATTGAGTTCAGTCTGGAATGAAGTGATGGACAGACTGATATTGTCATTCCTAAAGCTGTGGCTAAAGTGAATACTAGAAATAAAGGTAAAGAAACCATAAGCTAAGAGATATATTAGAAGAAAAAGACATAAATGTTGTGAATCAATAAGTTGTAGATGCTAATAGCAGGTATTTAATGGAAAAAAGTGAACTTTAATCAAAAAGCTGATGAAAGGAACCACAATCCAGACATATTAAAAGCATGGAGACCTGTCAGCAATTAACCAAAAATCCAAAAAGGTGACAAAAGCGTGGCATAAACTGAAACTAGAAATAAAGGAAGGCAAAAAGGCTAAAAAAAACCCCAAAAAACTAAAGAATTCAGGCAGGTGAACAGGAAGTCTACCATGAGGGAGACAAACAGGGTAATAAGCAGGACAAACAAGACAGAGGGACAGACAAGAATATTCAAATACTGAGAATTAATTGGGGAGACAAGACACAAGTGAAACTAATCAGGGCAATCAAAAGAGAACATAAGTAAAAATGCAGGCGACACAAGAAAAGGCAACTTCAAAATAAAATAGGAAGTAACTGAAAAGGGACATGAAGCCTCGACACAGACAAACATGAAGGGAAAGACAAGAGTGAATCACAAAAACAAATCAGACCCAGAAACCAGAAACCAAATGCATGACAATAAATGAATGACAGACACAGAAAGAGAGAAGACGAAGCATATCTGTCAACCGGACTGTCATGGACAGACAGGACAACAAAACACAAGACAAGAGGGACAACGGAAACGAAACTAGGAAATACCCACAACGCTAAAAAGAGGTTCCAAAGGTTAAAAGTAAAGGATGGTGAAGAAGACACAGAGTGACAGAAACGAAACACAAATGAATAAATGATGACAGAAGCAGCTGACCAGTCAGTAACTAATGGAAGGAAACCGAAGACCAGTGCGGAGGTGGAAGGACGCAGCAGGATCTCCAGAGAATAAAGGTCAAAGGTGCTCAAAGAGAGGACTCTGAATGTGTGGGTTTGTCTGTCTCTCTGTCCAGTTGCTTCATCACACTCATTAGCTACAGCTACTTAAAGCACAACATCCAAACAGCTGCTTTTCTGTCTTTCTTTTCCCACATATGTTCTCCCATCCACTCTGAAAGATGTTATTGTGCTCCACCAGATTTGTTTGGAAACCCCCAATTATCCACCTGCACAGTCTCTGCTCTCTTCGTAATGATGGATGTCTGGCAGGAGAGTGGCTCTAAGTGCTTATGTGAGTTAATCAGGCGAGAGGAAAAGGGCCAATGTGGTTTTGGTCAATCACAGTGTTTGAAACTGATATTATAGGATGCTTACAGTGTTTACAAGACACGTCCGACTGAAGGATGCACTGGTGTGGTATTACATTTATGAGTGGAAAGTTTCATGTGTTAGGATGTGATAATTTAGGAAATGTCAGCACCACAGAAGCTTGTGCCTATTCCTAAATATTTCTAAAATCATGCGTCAGCTCTAGTAGCGATCTGAAAAGAGCCAGATCTTATAGCTTGATTCTTGTTGTCTTCTTGGCAGACCACAACAGCGAGCTCCTGTCTTATTGACCAACTGAATGAGTGACCAAGCTACTCCAGTGCTAGACTTTCCCCATTGGTCACTGCTTTTTCAAGATAAATCATTGCAGCTCATTCCAATACTCTGCATGTGAGACGTTCACTGTTTACATCTCTCCCCTTCTAAACTGCACAAGTCTCTGCATGCACATCAGTCGCATACCACACCACCCACAAGTAAATCCTCAGCCTGTGGGAAACACTGCAGTGAAACGACGACAAAAAGAGCGGCTCGCAAGAACCCTTTGTTGGTACCAAAGAACCATTCAAAAGAATCAGGTCATTCTCAACAGCACTAATCTTCAGTATAACCTGAGTCTTACACTAACTAAATATATGAGGGTGATCAGTTTGTTTCAAGCAGAGCAAAAACAAAGAGCACGTCTGATTCTTAGAATGCAACCAACTAAGACACTGCAGACGTCAAAATGTGAGCAACTGCAATGTTAAGTTTCTAACCCTGCATCATTGTTCTCTTTGATATTTTCTGGTATGCTGGAAGTTTTTTACCATCTCAAAGAATAGATTTACTCGAAAGCAACTATGAAAACTCAAAGAGAGATTCTACTCTGCAGTCAAACATTCCTTCTGCTGCCTGTCAAAGCCATAATGCAATTGGAGGCTTGTCGTACACGTCAGGATCAAGTTCAAATTAGCTGCCGTTCACTCTACTGTCGAGTTTTCCCTTTTGGAGTAAAAGCCCCTTCAACTTTGCCGGCATCATCAGTCCATTAAAGTGACGGCATTTTGTCATTCAGACAAAGCTTATTTTTACGTTAATGTTCCTCATGGCTTCATGACAGCAACGATGGTACGCACGCAACATCAAGAGACAGAATTCATAAAAATGCATTAATAAACAAAAGACTAAATCCACAATTTAACTAATGATTTAACTGCCATTTGATCTTCATCGATCCCGTCCTAATGTTGGGGATAATAAGTAATTAATGAAGTTATTACTGCCGTTCCACAGACATAAATCCATGCAGCATTGCAGGATGATGTTCATCCTGTTGCTGTCTGATGTTGCAGGAATTAAATAAACTCAGAGGAAAGGCTCCTATAAACAACTGGAAGCAACAAACTGAATTTCAGCTACTGTTCTTGTTTTGTCACAACCCAGATTGCATTTATTATTGGCGAGTCTCTGTAATCTGAGATCTTATTCATTTATTGGACATTTCTGTTTGTAACATTAAGAAAAGTGAACGAGAAAGGCTTTTTGTGATATTAGCTCGGACCAGGTGAGATTGCTGCTGTGGCTTCTACAGAAAAGTGACCAGTGATCTCATTCAGACATGAAGCCGACACGTTCAGTTGCAGATTAATAGAAAGAAGTGTTGGAAAAGGATTACAAGCGTTACTTTTCATGAAGCATATGATTGTAAATGAGGTAAATTTGCGTGTGAAGCGGTGGGACTTTTTACTTTTCCTAATAATTGTGATAAAACACTCTGATCCGTCCCCTCTACTGCAGACAGGCCTGTGTCACAGACGCAAACTGTGTCAGTAATATTCCATTAAAGGTGATAATACAATCAGGACAGCGAGGCTTTCAGCAGATTATGGAAGCTGGAAGGAGAGCAACAACATGTGTTTATGTGTGCAGGTCTGTGTGGGCGTGTGTGTGTGTTTATGTGGGCGAGTGGGCGGCTGTTGCCTGTAAATAAGTCACATCTGTCACTGGAAGAGATTAAAGTTGAAATTCAACACTGCAGGTATAAAAAATATTTGCGGGCAAATGTGAACATGCTCAACGTCCCAAGTGAATAAATCAGAATAGATTATTTTATCCTCGAGCACATAATTATGTTTTAATCCAAGGCTTTATAGAACGGCTTGCTATTATACGTTTTTTGGGGGTTTTTTTTGGAGAGGCCACAGTTTAAAAGTCTCATGGCATTGTCATAAAAATCGTATTATACCTCACACTGGGGTTAACATCAGACTTTTAGACATCTGCACCTGCTGCTGAGGAGCACCATGAGCTCTACTGTTATTGCAGAGCTCTCCAGCTGGAAGAAACAAAAAAGCCAAAACAGAGAGTGTTTAGACTTTTAAATTAGGGCTTTACTATATTGAAAAAATAACTGACGTTGCAATATTTCTGTGATATATACTGCGATATGAAAAAAATACTGGAATGATCAGGAAATGACCTGGAATCACCAGATGACGAAAAACATACACCAAGAAGGACCACAGTGAACTTCGATGGGAGTGTATCTGCATTTGAAACACTACAAAATGAAACACTATTTAAACAACAAACTTAAATGTAACAAATAAATTGGAGCATTTCTTCATATGGTGCCTTCATCGTACAGAGATCTGTGATGCTGATTTGAATGTTCAAACAAATAGTTGTGTTGCCTCACATGGTGGCAAAAAATTGCACCACACTGCAACCAAATACCTGCTTTTGGTCAACATCATCCTTTCCATAGCAGACATATCTCCACACAACTGATGCTGCATTCTTATTGCAACCAAATCTTCGTTTTCAGGGTTTCTCCCCTGTTCCTCACTCATTTTGTGGTGCACATGTGGAAACTGAAAGTCAAACCCATCGCATTATGAATTAAGTCAATCAAAGCACAAAAAACTTCTTTACATAAGAGGAAATTATATTCTATTAGACATACTTTTCTTGCAGACTATTCTAAAGAAGAAATGCGCAAGTTTTCTTTTCTTTGTCAATCAGCAAAATTGTTTTAACATGGCACGTTTAACTTTATTTCCCTTACTTCACATTGCATCTCCTGCAATGTGACTATCACGCATGCACACATTGCAATATCTATGCAAAAGAATATGTTGTGCAGATGTCATATAAAGGTTAAAAAACACCTTTTGTCTCTAAACTGTATTACTATGTTTTCTTAAATGCTTGCTCTAAACATTTAACCACTTCTGAAGCAATCCAATCTGAAAAATATCCACCTGAGGGGACTTTTTTTTGCTCACTAAATTCTACTCCTGCATGCTATTATTGCACTTTTTCCAAACCTACCTCGTGTTTTTGCCAGAACACTGTATGACAACAAAGATTTTATTCAAATTTGCAGAATTCAGATGTGGGACTGGAACAGCAATAATATCTGGTATAGCTAAGCGTTTTCCCCCCAACAAACTGCACCTCAAAGTGTGCTGACATTCTGCCAAAAAAGTGTGCGTACCTCTGCTGCTTCCACCGTGCACTTCTACCAACCTAAAGCATCTCCCTGACAGACTGTCAAGCATAACCGTAGATCCATTTGAAACCTCAGCGCTGCATTCTTCATGCTGTCATTTGCTCACAAAGCATTCCTTGCTCTTTATCCAGCAGCAGGTTGCACCTCAACTGTATTTTTGTAACTCATAAAGGGTTTGCCTGGAGTGAAAGCAATTAAAAATCCCAACAGAATGCGTTGTGGTCAGCTTTACATTTAAATGTATGACTTACCAGGACAATCAGCGCTAAATGGCTCCTTTTAAACGCCTTTTCAAACAGAAAAAAACAAAGCTTTTCTCTTGCTATTCTTGTGAGAACATTTGACTCATTTTGCACACAAACCCACACAGAAGCCACCAGGTCAGAGCTCTCTCACAGCTACTTTACTGCTGATGCAGAAGCTCTGGCCTTTTTAAGAGCGCACCGTTTGGCTGCTTTTACTGTTACTTTGGCATAAATGAAGCTCTGGACAGATAACCTTTTAACCTGCGCTAAATTCCAAAGCAAACATGAATGATTTATCCAGGGTAAACCAGATCAGAGTATAGCACTAAATTACAAACGGGGGATAAAGGCAGCAGCTGTTAATGGTATTTCGTGTGTTTGTGTGTCTGTGTGTGTGTGTGCAAGTGTGTGTTTGTACAGTGCAAATCCTCTTTGAGCAGTCTGCTAATTATCACATTCTCTCTCATCTTGGATTAAACTACAGTCGCACACCCCCTCCAACACCCTGGCAACAAGACTCCACGGCAACAGTGTGGAAACAGGGCACCATGGAAACAGCCTCTCTCCTCTAGAAGCAGCGCTGGATGCTGGGAGTTGGTGTTCAGGTGTTGAGGATTGTGGGATATGGTGTCCTGTATTCTTTTATTTCAATTGCTGTTTTTTATCTATTTTTTATGTATTAATTTACTAGGGATATCTGTAACTGGACGTCAATTTATGAATAAAATGTAGAGGTTGTCTCTAAGACTCAGCAATCTGAGAGAAGAACATTACCTTCCAGCATGGTGATGCACATTAATTACAACTTGAATATTTTACCAATCAATGTTTACTCTTACTGCAGTTTTCATTAAATAATTTGTTTAATTTCAAATTAATTAATCCGAGAGTGGCTGTAATAAAACTAGGCTTGAGCTGAAACAATCTATTAGCCCTAAATTTATCATTAAGAGTTCTTTTAGTAATTACTTAAACTTTTAAATCATGATGAATGGTTCTAGAAACTGTTAGCATTTTGCATGTTTGTGTCTTATATTATTAGAAACTGAATATATTTAGGTTTTGGACTGTTAGTCAGACAAAACCAGACATTTATTGATGTCATCTTAAGCTTTAAGAAACTGTAACTGATATTTTGCACTATTTTCTGATGATTGACTGAGAAAGTCAAACATCCATCCATCATCTATACACCGCTTAATCCTCACTAGGGTCATGGGGGGCTGGAGTCTATCCCAGCTGACTCAGGGTGAAGGCAGGTTCACCTGGACAGGTCACCAGTCTATCACAGGGCTACACTTGGAGACAGACAACCAAGCACACTCACATTCACACCTACAGACAATTTAGAATCACCAATTAACCTCAACATGTTTTTGGACTGTGGGAGGAAGCCGGAGAACCCGGAGAGAACCCACGCTGCACGGGGAGAACATGGAGAGTCCACGCAGAAAGATCCCGGTGTCCCCACCGGGACGCGAACCTTCTTGCTGAGAGGCAACGATGCTAACCTCCGAGCCACCTTGCAGCCAGAAAGTCAAACATGGATAACATATATATTTACCATGTACTAGCTCAGGAAATACGAATTGCACCAACGAAAAGAATACAGTATACTAAAAAACAATAAACATTGTTGCATTTGTTGTTATCAAATCAAATGTGACAATATATAGTGATTTTTCATTTTAATTTTTCTTTTGCCATTGCCAGTTTAACCACAGCCTTCTTAAGAGAAAAGTAGGATTCTGGGAAATGTTGTTTTATTCATACACAATAAAATAGCTTTAACAGGATTTGACTGAGGCGGAGTTATAGTCTCACACCTACACATGCAAAACAAGCAGGAGAGTAAGAATAAGAAGAAGAAGAAAAAAAAGGACAAGAAGGGAAAGAGAAGAAAAAGAGTTGCCAGAAGGGGGAGGGAAACTCAGAGAAGCACTGAAAGTGGTTGGTTGAGCGAGATGGAGAAGCACCAAGAGAGTGGCCGCAGGGAGAGAGAGACTATCAGAGGGAAGGGAAAATAGGGAGAGAAAGAGAGAGAAGCAAAGCTGATGCAGCTCCTGAGCTGAACAAATGTGTTTGGAGCTGCTGAATATAGGTCACACATCTCCAGTGACTGTTCCCTTTCCCTCCACTGAAGCAGCCTCCTGCAGTACGCACTTCATACAAAATCCTGCATAATTTGGACCACAATGTATGGACACGGGCTCTGCTAAATTTACCCCGAAGCGTTTTACATCATTTGCATGAAAGAAAGGATTGAATTTTTTTTTGCTGCAATTAGAAGACGTCTAATGTTGAAGCTCCAAAAGAAAAGTGCCAAGATGGAAGCTATTTTGGTATTTCTTGGTGTGTTTGCATGAATGTTTCACAGCTTATATGCAAACATCCATAAAGAATGCACTCAGATGATTAATATTTTACTGCAGAGCAAATTCTTTGCATGAACAATCAGCCTCAGTGTGAGAAAGCTTTCATTGCTCTATAACTACCCTCCGTATAGGACACGGTGGTCACTCAACATATTGCAGAGTAGTAAATAAAGATTTACAACTCATTCGATTACACAGACTCAGAAGTGTGTCGAAGAGCAAGAAATATAAAAAAAGAAGTGAGGATATAAACAGGCTGATATGATACCGGAGCTGTTCTCTCCACGTTCACACCTGTCTGTCTCCTGGTTATCGCTTCATGGCGGCTGTGCACCTGCAATCCAGTCCAAACCTATCACACACTCACCAACACAAACACAAAATATCACCCCTGACACCAAATGTCATCCATCTAACTCAGGCGCACATGAACACACACAGATATTCAGGTGCTGAGAGCCCTGGGCATCTTGAAGCACAGCCTTGTGTTACAGAAACCCACATTACACGACACTGCCGTCATCTGCCTGCTCAGTTAAACGGGTGGTTTCCAGTATAACTTATGCTCCTTTTACAGTGACGTTAAATAATGAGCTACATTAAAACTGCAACAAATTACTCAACAGTTTGCATCAAATTTTATAAGTTAGGGCAACTTCTAATTAAATCATGTTCAGTCTACAAACGACACTGAGTTAGGACAACGAGCTTCTCCTCTGCAGTCAATAACTTGAATCTCCAGTCTTGCCTATTTGAAATTGTTTAGCAATGTTACAATAGAGAGGACTAGAAACCCTGAAACCAAGGTGAAAAAAATTAGTTAACAAGCCAATTTAATTAAGTTACTTCAACTTGAATTTGCTTTAAAATGAAATAATGCAGAAATTTGAGTTTAAACTGCACATATTAAGATGATACTAACATCATTGCTATTACACCAAACCAACCAGAATGTATGCAACTTTAGAGTTTTATTTAAATCCATAAATTCAATTTTTTTTTTTAAATCTTGCAACCATGCATTTAATTAGGTGGTGAGAATATGTTTCTTAAATTACTTCGGGTGCACAAGGAACTGTTGTGTAGCCTAATCTTGTCAGTTGTGTTCGTGTAATCAGATGTTTTCCACTAAACAGGAAGAATACTACAACGCTAAAACATATAAATTTTCACCTATTGTGTGTAAATAAAAATATATTTTTTGCAGAGCATTTACAGTCAAGCTAAGACATTCCTTTAATGTGCCAAACTTTTGTCTCCCCCCTCTGCAAGTGAGAGCAATTACTCAAGCATCATTGACAAGTGCTTATAATAAATGCCCTGCCATCAATTGCTTTCTATTTAAGATTAATCCTTTTCTTGCATGCCAACTTTCTTCTTTATCAAGCATATAGGAAACTTTTCTTGGATTTTTACAAGGTTTTTCTGCTGTAGACTCGTCCATTGTTGTAGGCTACTCCATCCCAATTTCTACAGTCACCCCCATCCTCAGCTATGACAAACCAATCATTGCTTGCTGACGTAAAATGCATCACCACCAGTGCACCGGTGTGGTAACGTCAGCACTGGAAGATGGTCTGACTGCACCTCATTATCATTCTGCTATAGGAGGGGAAAATGCTCTGCCTTCTTTGTATTTCCTTAAACCAATCACCATCGCTTTCAGCGGTGCTAAACCGAGGATGCAGCGATGGTGCCCCTGCAAAACAGTAATGGGAGAAATGTTTTGGTGGAACATTTGCATGCAGGGAGGCGAGCGCTGCACTTGAAATGGCTAATTCACCAGAAATGCGAGCCGTCTTCTTGCACAATGCACGTCTTTGGCAAAACTTGTCATTTCTAACATGCTGGTTGCTGTTAAGAGGTTGTTGTTGTTGTTGTTTTCTGTTGCATTGCATATAGCAGGAGGGAAATGGCAGGCTTATATCTGAAGTCTGCATCCAGTCAGTTAGTCTGTTACCACAGAAATCAGAATTTATGACTCTGGTACACTGTGAAATACAGGGAGATTTATGCAGCACTGACAGGCTCAATAAACACTGTGTAAACTCATTAGTAAATCAGTTGAATGGGATCAAATTGTACATTTTTTAACAGTAACCATAGGCTTAGTTAAAACAGGATAATAGTGTCCAAGAACCTGGAAAGTACTTTACACACAACCCTAATCATTTTTGCAAATACCTGGTAGAACTCAGTCCAGGTGCAGATGGTGCTGATAGTAAATTCATACCTTATAGTTTTTCTTGAAATATAGCTACTTTCTTTTTTTTTATCAAATATAATCTAAGTGAACACAAGGACAAGGGCTGCTTGTTTGGCAAGTGTGAGTGCAAGAATATGTGTCACAATAACTCGCCTATGTTTAAAAAAAAGTGTCCCAGGATCACGTCCGTACAGTTTTTTCTGCAATATTGTTAATGTCCCCTCAGGTTTCATGCTGTCACTTCTCATGTATCCTCCATGGTATCCTCCAACTTCTCAAATCGTGTTTTTCAGCTCTCATAACCAGAAACAGAGTGCTTTCTGTCACTATGTAGAGCACATAATGTCACTACAACTGCCATATTCCACTACTAACCAACCCAGTTTGAATATGCAGGGATTATACAGTAGTCTAATGCCACCTGACATTTCATGCTTGGCTGGCCGGCCAGCTATCATGTTTTCTGCCTGGGTTGAGAGAGAGACAGAGAGAGGTCAGCTGTTCACTCTTTCTGGTTTTAGGGAATAGAGCGACGAACGGAGAAACGCAGGGGTATAAGATTGAGGGATGGAGTGATGAAAGCAGCAGAGGGATGAAACTAAGTGGATGTTGGACAGACACCTCCCAAGTGGATTGATTACTCAGCGCTCCCACTGCATGAAGTCATGTTTCTGGGTATCAAATATGCAGCTTATGCAGGACTGCAAGCCTGTACATCATAACTCAATAAGTCACTCCATTTTCAGATCTCACGTAGGCTTTCAGAGTGTGGGGCTGCAGGGCTGCCTGCATGGTGGTCTGTGAATCAATCCTATGATCAATATATTACAGACAGACTGATGGGAAATGGAGCAAGGGAGATGGTTGTTGCATTTTGTTGTGGCTGTATGATTATCCCAAAAGACCGGTTATGTCATGCAGCTCTTGTTTTGTAGTTAATATGAAGCCAGAACTCCATCCTGCATCCACAGGAACAGACAGAAAAAGACGGACAGCAGCAATCTCCACGGCCCTGGTGCCCACACATATACCCACACAACCGCTCACACACACACACACACACACACACACACACACACACTAATAAATGGCATGACATCATTGCCAATGTGAGAGGCATTTAAACCCATATCAGATTAACTTAAGATGGGGGAGGATAAGTAGCTTGGAGAGGACGGATACTGGCATCAAAGTCAAGGGACAAGATGGCATTTCATGAGATTGTGTGGACGTATATGTGCGCCTGTGCCACTGAATTGGGTGTGTGGAACAAAACACAAATGAAGGGAGGGAGCGGTAAGACGCTCGCATCTCATGAAAGGGGTGAAATGTACGATGGAGGCCCTGCAAGGAGAGAAACAGGGGAAGGTGGTGGCCTGAAATGCTCACCTCTCTGGATCTGATTGGAGAAAATGGGGTTGATTTTGTCATATTAATGCTAAACATGAAACCCTTACAGGCCTGTGATGAGTGTTTCCCAGCAGGTAGGAGCTGAATTAACAACCCCTGATTTACCTAATATTCAATTATGATAGCAGTTGTTAATTTATCTCCCTCCTGCCTCACTTATTCCATCTCCACACATAAACACACACACACACACACACACACACCCCTCATCCCGCTCCTCCTCCTCCTCCTTCACCCTCCTGTACCGGCCCATACCCACCCATGGATCCCATCTCCATCTTCGTACAAAAAGCACAGAAAGGGTCTCTTCACAGCAGCATGGTGTGAGAGGGCTGTTGCAGAAGGCCAACACGGGCTACCCTCCTTTAACAGATTGCCTTTAATCCGAGAGCCAGCCGTATGGATGCAAAAGCCCGTGTCAGCTCTCGTTTGGCCAATTTTTCTGCGCCTCTGCTCTGAATTAAAATCACCAGGCCCTGATGCTCTGCAGTGATAACGGCATAAACTGAGGTGCCTATTTTCTAAATCGACATGCAACATGTATAGAAATGCAATGCATCAAGGCCTATATCTAGTGATTTTTGTTGCTGAGGTGAGGGATGGTTCTCAGTCGACGCACGCAAAGCAACACCTGCCACAACCAAACCGAATCGAAATGGAAAAACCAGAAAAGCATCCCGCAGAATGGACATGCATCAGCGTAAATCCAGGCCGTGGACGCTTAATCTGTCACCAATGTTCAGCTCCATAACAGTGACACATATTCTCAATGGCTTACCTCTGCAAAAAACGCCTCCATCCTGCCTACTCCTCCCAGACGACGCGCGCCCGGCCCGGCAGAGCGCAGACACCGGCTCCGGTCTCGGGTGCGCAAATCTCACCAACGGATGGGTGAGCGTGTTTGTCAAGATGGGGGAAAGGTAGCGGTGTCTCTCTGTTGGCGTTTCCCATTCAACGAGCGTTTATAATTTTCATCTCCGGAATGGCTTCAGCTGCTCAAAACACACCTCAGCAGCGTCTGGGCTCGATGCGCAAAGAGACGCACATGAGAGGAGAAGAATCCAAAGGAGGGCTGTGATGAAAAATTAAAAATGTCCACGCCAGGGATCCGTCGGAGGAGCGCTAATTGAAGCGCTCCGGTTTCCCCAGCTCTGCCTCGTTTCAGTGTACTAGTGTATGTATGTGTGTGTGTGTGTGGATGTGTGTGTGCATGTGTGCAAGAGGACCAGTCCGGGGGCAGAATGAGCTTGACGCTGCCCACCGCACACACCGACGGGGCGGTGCAGACACAGAATCCACCAATACCAAACACACACACACACACACACACACACACACACACACACACACACACACACACACAGTAAAGCAGATGTAAGAGAAACCAAAGCTTTTAGTGTTCTGAAGCAACATCTGGATCTTTTTCCTCCAATCACAAGAAGACCCGGTTCTTGTGTTCTCAAATAGTCCACATAAGGATGAAAGAAGTTGCTTTGGTTTTCCGGAGGAGATGAAAGAGGTTCTGTCCCTCCTGGTCCAATTACAGGTGTTGATTTCTGACATGAAACAGGTTGTCCAGCAGTAACAGTATAGTTTTTTGTATTTCATACAATGATCAACGACCGAAACAAAAAGCGGTAAAAGGGACATTTGCAAAAGGAAAACAAGGACAGCACAAGATCGCTCTATCCAGCTGACAAATTCAAGAAAAATAGCTGTTGCTTGGCCAGAATGGATTTGTTTTTTGTTCCAATGCCCTATCCTGCTCCACTGCCCCAGATTGAAAAGCACAAACCCAATGCAGAATGAGCATTTTACATGAGAAGCCTTTATGGTACCGCTGTTGTAAAGGTTTAGTAATGCGCTGTGTGCAGTTTAGATGCCACTAATTGGTGCTCGCTTTGTTTTTTTTTCATCAAGACTTCCCCGATGGATTGCTTGACCTTTCACCTGAAGGAGGGCTGGATGGTGGCAGAAACCAGCAACTGGACTTTCATCCAGTAAACCAGGGTTTGCATTCCATGATGATCAAGAGAATGATCTCAGAATGAACCTTCATTTTAAAGAGTTAACTTAGGGATAAATAAAGTTTTTTTTATCTTGTCTTCTGGAAAATGTTGATAGAACATTTAACATTAGAGCTTTATTCCTCTTTATAAATAAGCGACTTATTAATGACTCAATAACTAATCTGCAAAGCATTAATGAACAATGTATTAATAAAGCCATTAGATACAACATTATAAAGAGCGGTTGCTCATCAAAAAGAGACACCACATTTATTTCCTTATATGTCAGCTTTTACATGTGCATCATAGAGTTTAGGCTATTTTGTCAAATGATAAAAAGATCCGTTTTGATGAGTTAATTTGACTGACTATGAAAACCAGTGAAGAAATCCCCCTAACACTCAATTAACTGTCGTCTACATCCATCAACTCTAATGCTTCTCCAAAACCCAACCACAAAGAGAAAGAGTGAGAGGAGGAGATTTAATATTTCTATATGATCTTTTCTTTAAAGAGAAAAAAAGTGTCTGTTATTGCATAGAATGAGGCTCCATTACAGGGTCAGTCAGAGCCCCCCGCAGGGTGAAAAATGATACCTCACACACACATAAGACCAGAACAGTGAGAGAAAAGACCCTGAAATCACACAGAACAGCACATCATGTCCCCAAAGACAACAGTTTGTCAGATTGAGGTAGAAATAGATAGACAGCTGGTTTATGTGATGTGGACCGTGTGTGGTTTTATTCTTCTTTTCAGAGGACCAGCCTGCTGGGGGCCAGCTGTAGCAATCGGGAACCCAGCAGGCTGAGGCCTCTCTTGGGTAAAGCATTGTGAGGCTCAGCCTGCTCCCTCTGGAGCCCTGGAGGTACAGGGGGACGAGGGGGGAAGGGGGGAGGCTGCTGTATGCATGCATGGAAGTATTATTTAGCTGTGCCCTCCATCTTCATCAGGGAGACAGTTCAAAAAGCTAGACCCAACAACAGGGCCCCACGGTTTGTTAGAAGTGTGTACATGTGTGTGTGGTGGGGTACACATGCACATACACAAAGACTCAGGAAATGAGACCTGAGCCTTACAATGAATAATATGAGCTGCTCTTTAAGGGAAAATGAAACCTGTCACTTGCACCTGTGTACAGCACAAACCATTATCAGGTTCACCGTAAACAGTCAGAAACATCATCTAGACGCATGAAGTGTGCTACGTTAACAGTATCCTGTATAATGCTCCATAAACTGAAAGTCAAGTGTCACATTATCATGACGGTTTAAACGGTGAAGGTGACAACAGTGGTGACTGTGTTCTTTAGGTATTATTGCTGATGAAACAGATTACAGCTGCACCCCAAAGCACTTTGCAAAGACTCAGATATGAGAGACAGTAACAAAGGTGCAAAGACCAAAACATCCATCCATCCACTATCTACACACCACGTAATCCTCACTAGGGTCATGGGGGGCTGGAGCCCATCCCAGCCGACTCAGGGTGAAGGCAGGAGACACCCTGGACAGGTAACCAGTCTATCACAGGGCTACACTTAGAGACAGACAACCAAGCACACTCACATTCACACCGACAGACAATTAACTTCAACATGTTTCTGGACTGTGTGGGAGGAAGCCAGAGAACCTGGAGAGAACCCACACTGCACGGGGAGAACATGGAGACTCCACGCAGAAAGATCCCGGTGCCCCCACCGGGACGCGAACCGGCAACCTTCTTGCTGCGAGGCAACAGTGCTACCAACTGCACCACCCTGCAGCAGACCAAAACATGTTAAGGATAATATCCTAACACAGAAAAGTGTAAATCTAATCATTTCTCAGTCTGTTAATGTGCTGACAAATGAGCCTCAAGAGACAATTTTGGTGTTTTGTGGTGATGCAATTCAGGTGTCATAATCAGGTTGTTGACACAGGACTAACAGAGGTTACAGCGCTCTCAGTCTGCAGAAGTGCTTACGAATTATAATAGACTCACAAATTATCTCTGTTGTTTTCTTAGAAGTGTTTCTTTTAAAATTTAATGAATCTCTGCTCTGAAGGACACTGACATCATTGGCCATTTTCATAAGAAAAGAGTTGATTCATAATCTTATAAATCTTATCAAAAATGTGTGCCATTTTGTGAAGTGCAACACGTGATATCCTAAATGCACTGAACTGTGTTTGAAAATACTTTAAGCTTTGGTTTTACACCTAGTGAGTGGGGTTTATCACACCACGACAATTTGGATCATGTCAAGCAGAGTTGAAATGATTAATTTATTGGTCAGTCAATGCAAAATTTATCAGTTACAGTTTTAATAATCAGCAAAAGTAATTTACCAAGTAATTATTGATATGTGAACATGTCCTACAGTTTTATGTCAGTTTAGACTCAAGAGCCAGGTGTTGGACTCAGAACTTTCAATAGACATTTCCAACATGTACCAAATAATCAAATAAACTAAGAGTAAATGATTAAATTAAGCAACTTATGGTTTATATGGTTACAACATTGCTAATGCACACAGTCTTAAGGTATATGTATGCTTTACCTCATCTACATTAAGTTCCTCTTGACTGGGACTGCAGCAGAGTGCTAAAAACAAATGCTCTGTTTTGGATCTAGGTCTGCATGAAAGTCAATAGACCAACAGCAACAGCTACAAATTTGCACAGAGAAATCCCTGGAGTGGAACGGGGGGGTCGCTGCTGTCCGTGATTAAATGACTAAAAGCCATCAACCCAAGAGACCTCTCATTTGACATGCACATGTGTACAGGAACACACACACACACAGACTGAAATAACCAGACATTAGAAAGTGTTGGCTATTTAATTCTCATTACCATGACAACACCAGGACTGAGTGACCCTCAGCTGTGAATTGTGGGATGGATTGTGTTCCCTGGGAGTCAGGAGCAGACTCTGCTTACTCATCTGACCACAGCACTCTCTCCCTCTCTCTCTCTCTCTTTCTCCTTGGTGTCTCCTTCTCCCCTTACTGTTACACTGAATGTGTGTGTGTGTGATGTGGACAGACCATCAATAGGTCCTGTGGTACTCTGCTTGAAAACACAAACAGATTACTGAAGAGCTCAGAGCCGAGATCTCTCATCCGTGATGCCGAGTCTTCGTCTGTATGCACATATTCATGGCAACACACAGACAAATGTGACTAACAACAAGCATATCATTGAACACATGTATCTAAATGATGCGTGTGCAGGTCATGTGTTGCATTCGCTAATAGGCATCACTCACGATGTCACAACCAATCAGCTTTTACAGCCAGAGCAGCCGTAAATCTCTCTTCATTTATTAACTTCTTTCTCCTCCAGTAGCTTTTACCTCTGTGACCCTCCTCTCTCGCGCCAGACACATCTGTTTATGGCTGTCTGAGGGGGACACGCTAAATCAAAGAGATGCAGGGAAACTCAGTGTGAAACGCCCCGATTGATCATCAACCTAACGTTGTAGTGAATGACTGGTAAAATGGGGCAATCCAAAACTATCCAAAAGGCCTGGGGCTAAATTTGGTTCCTAACAAGCTCAAAAATATTCCCAGAGAGACAAAGAAGCACTATTTGATTAAATCCGATTGCATTATGAGGAAATGTATAAATAACAATATTTAAAACCTAATGCCTTTTACTGTTTTTGTATATATGTAAAAACATCTTGTCTTGCAAAAAAAATCCTTGAAGTCCCTCTTCTGGCACTACCTTTATTTAAATCTATGCATTATGTGCATCTAAATAATTGTTTACAACAATGCAGACACACACACAGTCTTGAGGAAATGCAATATCAACCATCTGTGGTTACTTAGCCTCTGTAATTTGATTTATTTTGAATTACTTGTCAATATTAAACCTCCGCCTGCAGAGGGCAAACACTCGTTTCAACATTGATCACTCACACACTCATCAACACAACCAGACACACAATTTAATCAAGATGACACTAGAAATAAACCTTGATCTAACTTGGCAACCCCTTTGAGGAAGTAGGTTTTTCTTTGGCTTTGCTTTGGCATCATCTTGTAAAATAGCCTCTCCATTACTCTGGTCATGGATGGGCTACAACAGGCTGACATTCTCACATGGTTATTGGAGAACTGAAGAGCCCCTTCAGTTTAAAGAAAGTTTTCAACCTGTTAACATGTTTATATCGTGTTTTATCTGGTTTTTACATGCTTTATATGCTATACGCTACAACATCATGAGCAAAAGTAGCAGCATGTCTGAATATTTCTGCTCTGAAGCTGCAGCGAACCAATGACAGTTTTAAAAAAAATGCAGATTCAGACAGTCAAGAATTCACATGTAGCAGGTCTAAGGAGGCTATTTTGTCAACTTCCTGTGTCATTATTCTAATTCACAATCAGTTTACAGTTCATACACGTATGGCTGAAAGATTACAACATTACAACATTACAACTTACTATTGTGTAGCACAGCTTATCAGTGTTTCAGCATAATCATCGGTGAGCTGGTGTGCTTGAGAGACCTTATAGATACACACATTTTGAAAGAACCAACAGCATAGATTCATGAAAAAGAATAAATGAGCAAATTAGATACTAAAAGACATTTTAGGGGGTTCATGAAGGCCAAGAGAGGGAATTTAAACACACTAAAACTACAAAAAGGATCAACAATGTTTACATGAAGATAAATTGAAAATTGAAAAATACTCATTAGTAATAATCAAGCTGTGACTCAGCTGTGAAGCACTTTGAAACTAGATGAACCAGTTCAAAAGATGTTATTCAAATATATTATCAAGCGTTTTCCATTATTTTGTCTGATCTCAGTACAAACAACCTCTGTCTGTAGTCACATGCTACCATCTTTCCATTTCTCTTTACTTTATTGATTATTGACTGCGCTGCTGGTGCTGGCCATTAACCTTTCCGTCCGGTGAAACCTTTCTGACTGACGTACATTTGCATGTCTGGCTGCAGTATTCATGCATTTGCAATACATGGAGAGCAGAGATAAGTATGTTGCGCAAAGAGAAAACTGTAGAATTTTTGTACCGAAAAGAACGATACTGATATTAAGGTGTTTTTTTAGTTTTTGTTTTATTTGATCAAAAAAGACACTCTGGAAGTGGTTCAGTGGAAAGAATAAATGAGGATGAACCACTTCTCAGATGCGTCTGAAGGACAGTTTGTGCAGTCTGGTGTCAGAGCTCACTCCTTGGAGACCACCGTACCGAATGATACAATGATTCATGCATTCATGTCTAATGCGCACCTCCCACAAGACACACAAACACGCAGTCTCATACATGATGTCACCTGATCTGTATGACTCATGCAGGACAGTTTGTGGAAAACGGAATGACATTTCTGAGAATAAAGGACAATCTAAGAAGGTCGATTGGAACGTACTGACCAGGCTTCTTTTAAAATGAGCATAACGTCGGTGTTCAAGTTGTAATTACCGTCAGCAGACCGTGTCGTGCATTACTGCAGTGCAGAGACAACTGTGGACTATTTTAAAAGACCAACAGTGCCATTATCAGCAAGTTAGAAATGAAGGTTTGACCGCTCTCTCCTCCACCTCTCAGCTGTATTTCCAGAGTTACGTAGATTTATTTCTTTAAGTTTTACCTTTACAAATAAAGATTTTTGTCCTTGTGTGATTAGTATTTGTATCTTTCATCACGTCGTGCCAGACAAACAGACTAATGCAGGTCCCTCACTCATCCTCTACATGGGAAGATAAAAGCAAAGATGAGTCATATCTCGGTTCAGGTTGTTTGCCATTATACACATGCAACACAAACACTTGCCCACACACACAAAGAAGACGAGCTTGTCAGATTCCCTGCATTGCTCCTACATCTCTTGAACAAAGCACGGACAGGACATTGATATTAAACTGATGCTTTCCGTAAGTGTACTTGTTTGTTATTTTCTGTCTTCAGGTCTTGTTGAGGCAAATGAGGACATATGGAAATAAATCACTCACCAACCAAAAAGACCTTCTAACACACACCACATGTGTCTCAATATTTAGGTTTGGAAAATGGACTGTTAAATTTAGCAGATAGTTTCTGCTGGCAAATCTACGGACGACTATGCACAGCTGTAGCTTGCATTAATTATACTGAGGTCATGTCCTGAGGAGTTTTAGAACATTTGCTAACCTGGAGGAATTTACATTTTGCAGTGCAATTGGAAACTTATATAAAACATGTTCTGACATGTATTTCACTTAAAATATACGAAACTATTTAACATCCATTATGTTTCCTCACGTTATAAAATGTACCAAAACATCTACTCAGAGTTTCAGTAAACTAGACTAAGGATGTTGTCAAGCACCAACTTATGATGTTGTTTAAATACTCAATACATTTCAGTTGACTACAAAAAAACGTAATATTTCTTAACCAGAATGTAATTTCTGGGTTTAAGGGGATGATGTGAAAGTTTTGCATTTAAACCATCAGTTAGGGAAACATAATATTGCAGAAAATATGACAGTGTAGCTAAAATAATAAATACAAAAGAAATCAAACCATTAAAAAAAAAATTTAAAAATGGAGAGCATTCAGGAAACTTTGACTCTTTTGCTCTAAAATATTGACATACTTTAAACAACTAGAAAATCATAATTTGCAGTATTTAAATATATATATATATAAAGAAAACAAATCCTTACAATGACTCTAGTGGATGAAACCAATAAATATCGACTGTGTGTATCTGCCCAACCCCACAGGGAGCGGGACAGTTAGGGCTGCCCCAGGGGTAGCAGCACCGAGATGAACACAGGCTACGGTTTAAATTTTAAATGGAGATTTGGGGCTATCACGGTGCACCTCATGTGAACTGTGAAAGGAGATTTCATACCTGCTGTGCTGGGATTACATGGGTGCACATACAGGAAGGGGCTCGATCTAATTAAGTTGCTCTAGAGGGATGACTTCATCCTGATTCCCTTTTTCCTTCCCCCAGCTCAGCCTCTCCACCCAGGGACCCCCACCTGCCACACCCCACC
Source organism: Stegastes partitus (assembly GCF_000690725.1). Lineage (NCBI taxonomy): Eukaryota > Metazoa > Chordata > Actinopteri > Pomacentridae > Stegastes > Stegastes partitus. The sequence continues at coordinate 679,734 of NW_007577814.1, forward strand.
CCCACCCTTGTGCACCGCCCATGGGTTGCATGGCAGCATGTCTTTGGTCCAAATTAGCTGTCAGTGTACCCCCCTCCTAATTCCCAGCAGACAGTGGGGTTAATTTAATCAGTCGGCTATAGCCTGCAGCAGAGCACACATGCTTACAGACATAGATACACACAATCAATCATTATTGTAATTATTAATCCATTGCAATCAGGGAAAAGGCAAAAATGGCTCATGTGAGTCTGTTTAGAGCTTAACTTCTTTAGATAAGTTGCAACATCTACAAAGCAGCCCTTAACTTTTCCTCTACAAATCAATGAATTAAATGGAATTAAGGTTCAAATACAGTCTAACAGCAGGTGGAGATTCATCAACATGCTTATCAGAGACTTTAAACTACATTATATATGCTACTTCCAGATCTCAGTGACTGTTTGGTGTTTATCAGCTCGTGAGCTTCGTTGTGACAGACTTTTTCCTATTGGATTAAGTTGAATGAAGTCTAATCCTAATCAGAACAGCTTAAATTACCCAGATCACTATAATAACTGGATTACACAGGCTCCCCCCTGACTCAAGACACCCCTGCCCCATTTTAAAATCTCTCTTCATGTGGAAAAAAAAAAATTGAGAAAAGAGAGATTGGATGAGTGAGAATGTTATGGTTAGAGGTGTAAGAGAAGAAAAGAAAATGACATTTTATCTGTGCATATCCATGTGGTCTGACTGTCTTAAACACCCTCACAGGGTAATCAAATCCTGTGTGGGGAGTTTAGGTAATGAAATCATCATTACTGGATTTAGTACACGAGGGTAGAGACAGACACAGAGTCACTGGTGTTAACAGTGTAACTAATGCAGTGACACAGTGAACAAAAGCACAGCTGTCACTCCAGAGGCTTAACAATCATATATGAATATTCATCACTGCTGAGAGCAACAGAAGGTGAGCTTGGCTTTGTAGTGTGGAGTCAGCTCCTGCAACTTATCCACTGTATGCTCATTGAAATACAACACACAGCCAAAGAGCAGCTTTAGGACAATATTACTCCTGCAGCATTATTAACAAAAGCTTATATGCTGCTCTTTGAAATCCAAAGGTTTGTCTTGAATTCTGAATCAATGACAGTTATAATGTTTAATGTTCGGCAAAGAAAGTTATTAAAATCTTTCCTTGATTTGCTCACTGCTGTATTTAACATTATAATATCATTTCTTATTAAAATATAAAATAAAATAAAATAAAATAAAATAAAATAAAATAAATATATAGAAAAACAAATAAATAGAATTAAACAGGCACTGCCTTCAGTTTTGGATAACATCTTTTGAGGCTTCAACTCACACACAAAATATGTGTGCTGCTAAATTTCTTAAAATAGTGCATCATCAACTAATATGGAACAACAAACAATCAGATTCAGCGTCCATCTGTATTAAACGTGATTCTGTTATTCCAGTTTGAATCTGTAATCTGTCAACTGAAGGCTTCTCTGAAAAATGTGTTAAACTTAAAGTGATTTAAGTTGTTTCCTCTTTTACTGATGCTTTGCCTTGAAGTGTAAATTCATGTAGTTTGCACTCCACTCCATTATATATGGTCATGAGTTCAGTAAATTAAGTGAAATGAAAAGGTCTTTTTGGTGTGTATTTTCTAAGTTTTGAGGCAGGATTTTTATTTCTTAAACCCATTTTTGTAATCCTTTGACATAAGAGGACATAATTTCCCAACAGTTTCCTAATTTCCTTGGAATTTTCAAATGTGGTAGCATAAGAAGGGAGGAAAGGAAGCTGGGTGGAGCTGCAGCAGAATCTGCAAACCTGACAACACCACCGGGGAGTCTCACCCAGAACTATAATCATAATAAACCTGACTACCACCTTGTTGCTAGTCCGTTACCTGGGACAAGACATGGTTCAAATCAGAAGAAAATACATGTATTGACTAACTGATGGAATGTCTGGACGTGCATGTGGAGAAAGTAGCCTAAAACAAACACTAGAGAATAAATCGATCTATGACAATACACTAAAAGACTTGATGAAATAATCTCATTCTGCTTAACAATGCATTTCTTTAAAAAAAGAAACACTTCCAGGACAATAAAATGAGCAAAGGAAGGAGAAAATGGTTGGAAACCTGCAGTGGAGAGGTAGCGAATAACTAAGAGTGCCACAAATCACATAACACGATGAGGCAAATGGTAAACAAATGCACCTGAATCTCTCTCTGTGCATATGAATGGACAAACTATTCAAAACAGCCAGCAACTTTTAAACAATCCTAACAGCATCACCTACCTCTGAGTCACAGAGGGGCACATGTGGCAACCAGGAAGTAGAGACAAAAGGCAGCCATGATGCCACAGGTGCTTTAAATGCCTTCAACCAGGGGATGGTCCATGGGAGGAGTCAAACATTTCTATGGCGGTGTGTTCAAAGCTATCAGGAAATACTGGATTCAACTGAGCACAAATGATTTACTACACAACAAACGATTTATGTGTTAATGCAGCACTAATTATGAGGACAATAGAACATTTTCTTGAAAGAACTGCTGCTTTACCCAATATTAAGATGAATTGTACTTGAATTGTACTAATATGTTACTTTCTCAAGGTAACATATTGTGAAGTAATTAATTAATTATGGGAAACCCTTTGTGGAGATGAATTTTAAAAGAACTACAACAGACATACATTTAAAACATATTTACATGCAAAGAAATGTTTTTGATGCATTTAAATATTTATGTGTGTGTGTATTCCGGCCTGTTTGGACTGATTTTTACCTCTGCTCCCCAGTGCAAGCTATACAATACGGTATACACTGGGATCATTCACATGCTCATGTAGGTAAGCATCAATTTAAAGTGCTAGTAAAGGCAGAAAATAACTGATGATATAAAACAAAATAAAAGAGGAAAAATTACAGTGTGTAATCTTACATTTTATGTACAATATCTCATATTTCACCATCATGTGTAATAGTTGGACTTCATGTGAAATCTTGCATTAACTTGTGCAATATTTCAGTTTCATGTGCAATATTGCATTATCACGTGCAATATTAAGATAGAATAAGATATACTTAATTGTCCCAAAGGGAAATTTCTCTTGGGCAAAAGTGTTAGAGTGTGGCTGCAAAATAAACAGCACATCATACAGGAAACAATAAAATATGATTAAAACATTAAAAACAACCTTAAACATGGCATACAATAAGACATTTTGCTGCATCAGTATCACTGCTTTTTGTATTATTGCTAAATTTTCTATTCTATAGTCTTACTTATTTTTATTTTAATTAATGTATCGTACTGATGTCTTGTCTGTTTTTTATGAGGCATTACATTTATTCCTATGTTATTGTATTTTTTATTTATTTATTGTGAGAAATATCTGGCACAAGAATTTCCCACTGGATTAACAAAGTTCTGCCTTATCACATGTTATCATAGTTTTTCTCATGGTTTTAATGCAACCGCGGATGGTGGTGGTTTTAATGCACATGTAGAATCAGCATGGAGCAGCATATAGTATGGTGCAGATAGCACCATATCCGTATGCCAGTATCTGAGAAAATACTGTAGCGCTTCTACAATCGACCAGGCGGTGGCAGTAAACACCCATTTGACTGGACGGTTCAGTGTGAATGCAGAGTGGCCCTTCATGCAGGGCGTGTCAGACTTCCCATATCTACACAGCGCCCCCTCGTAGAACCCGCCCCTGCTCAAATCTGATTGGCTACCGTTGGAGAACTCGTATTCTGATTGGACAACGCTCCTGTCCTTCCGCTGTGACAGGCGCTACACGGCTAGCTGTTTCGAAAATGAAACTGGCTTCTGTTTGACTTCGAGAGAAAGAAAAGAAAACGAAAATAAAGCAGTTAACGGATAGAATCTCGGGGGATTCACTGATTCACACGGACACGGCGGAGGCGAAAGAAGCGGACGGTAAGGACTGCGGAGGTTTGAGGGGCTGGCATGTTTGTGGTGAGGGAGGCAGGCCTGCGCTGTCAAACCACGACAACAACAACACCTGAATCACTTCTCCTGCCTTGGCTTTGTGCGCTAATGTGTCACCGATAATTACCATTTTTAAACTACCATTCATCAAAAGTCAGCTGTTCGGGACAGTTTACGTGGGTTTAGCTGTTTTGTGTGGTGTCTCCGACAGGAAATATTGCATAATTCACCGTCCTACAGTCTGTACATGAGACAAGAAGCAGGCAGTTTGAGGGAAAAACGGCTCTTCCTTTATCTTTTTATAGCTGGAAATGTTGAGTAAACACCAGAGCTGGATGGGACGCACTGTACTGGAATGGAGGTAAGAACATTTCTATTGTGGCTTTATCTTTTCCTTGAGTAAATGAGAGAGGTTTCCCTTTTTGTTTTTCACCATTTGATTTTAAAGGGCCTCGTCCTTCCTACATTAGAACCAAACCTTTCTTTACACCACAATAGTTACTGTTTTTGGTAAGCCTAAACTTAAATGTGCAATAAATAAAATGTATCTTAAGTAATTCTTATTATTCTTCATGTTAAATGGCATTGTTTTGTTCAAATTCAGTTTATTTGTGGTCAATATAATTATGGTTTCAAGTCTGGAATCTTATAGTTGTATTAATATCTACTGTACCTTTGAATGTGCCGATCATTGCTGTAATTAGATCTTCAGACGCACAAAAGTTCAGCTTTACCGATGGTTTCAATCAAGAACCATGTGGTTGTTTTGTCATCTACTAGGAGGCTTTTGGAGGTTACTGTCACAGCTGTAACTAAGTGGACAGAAACCTTTGTTAATTACTGATTTTCTTGCTTTTACTTTCGCTTAATTATTCATTTCTAGTCTATTTGGGCCAAAAATCGTCGTAACACAACTCACTAGATTCTCATAACGTTGCTGCAGAGTGTTTCCCAGGCCACGTGTTGTCTGAAGTAACTCAGTGTGCTCTTCAGACACACTTTGTATGTCTTACTTTTGTTTACAGGTTAGTATCATGTGATCAGCATTGAATACGGCGAGCGCACTTTAACCAGGACATCGAGTTTCCTTTTTGTCAGCAAGAATCTGCAGAGTTATCACTCTCTGGCTGACAGTGGCCTTTGACCTCCTGTCAGAAGGGTCAGGCAAAATTTAATTTAACTGCAGAATCAATAATGATCAGTAAGGAGTTACATGCAAGGTTAAGGTTGGCGGGCCCAGTGGATGCTTTATCTGGTAGAGGATGTCAAAATGAGTCGACTGTCATTTTCTAAATATGTCGCTCTTTTTCTTTCTATCGTCCCCTCATTTCTCCAGTCTGTAGCAGCAGGTTTGGCTTCTTGGTGAGACTGAAGCGACTGTCGGTATGGCGCACTTTGACACAGAGTACCAGCGCCTGGAGGCGTCCTACAGCGACTCCCCCCCTGGAGAGGAGAACCTGCTGATGCATGTGCCTGAAGGAGCCAAATGTATGACACACATACACAAATCACAAACAAATCATGAACTTTTGCATATAAACAAACAGTCATGTTTTATGTTGGCAGTGATGCCTAATAACAACATCACCGATTTGAAATGAATCTTTTTCAGCTCAATGGCACCACATAGAAAACCTGGACCTGTTCTTCCAGAGAATATCCTTTTACACAGATATCTTGTGTTTCATGTTCTGAATAAGTGCGTCTTTTAATATTGCAGTGAATATTTCAACACAAATAAAGTTTCTAACTTTAGATGCAATCCCAGTATTCCTTAATGTTCATTACGTCTATAATCTGCACCAGAAGAATGGATTCACCTGTATGCTGCTGGGAGAAATCTTTGAGCTGGTGTATGTATCCTATCCATCATAAATAGTATTTTTCAGGCAATCTGATGTCAAACTTACATCTGTGGAGTTTAATGTGTCACATCTTTCTTTCTCTTTCTGTTTTCCACCCCACCCCCCTTGTTTGTCTGCGCAGTCAGTTGCTGTTTGTGGTTGGCTTCACAGTGTTTCTAGCTAACTGTGTGGATTATGACGTCCTCTTTGCCAACAAGTTTGTAAATCACACAGATTCATCTAAAGTCACCTTGCCTGATGCGTTCCTTCCAATGGATGTCTGTAGTGCCCGGTAGGTCTGAGACTGTGTTTGGTAAATTTACTTTATGGTACTTTTTGTAGAGATACTGCTGTTGTAATTGTATTCCATGTGCGATAAAGCTCAGATCTTACAGTTGTAAAAGTTTAAGGGAGATAAGAGAATAGAGTAATGCAAGTGACACATTTGTTAATTAAAGCATTATCAAATGTTTGCTGTGTAAGTTATTACATGAAAACTATTGTTTGATGTCCTGTGTCCTCAGAAATTAATGCAAAATAAAGCAGATTTGTTAGCAGTAATGTACCTAAATTAAGTTCTGTCTGAACGAAAGAAATATAAAATGTGTCAATCAGTGAACTTAATACTGTTAAATGTCTTTGAATGATAAAAGTTAATGTCTTCTCCTCCAGTATCCGAGACAATGCGTTTGTGATCTTTGTGCTGATAATCTCTGGGGTGTTTTGGCTACATCGCCTGGTCAAATTCATCTACAATGTTTGCTGTTACTGGGAGATCCGATCCTTCTACATCAACGCCCTTAAGATGACCATGGTGAGACAAACAAGATTAGATTTTTAAAAGGATGTTACTTATGTGAAAGTTTATTCTGTTGACACTGAAATATGTAGTAAAATGTCATGTAATGTGCCTTTGTGCTTCAGTCAGAGCTCCCCTACGCAACATGGCAGGAGGTTCAGGCCAGGATAGTTGAGATCCAGAAGGAACACCAGATCTGCATCCATAAAAAAGAACTGACAGAGCTGGACATTTATCATCGCATCCTGCGCTTTAAAAACTACATGGTGTGTACATTTGCACTGAAATGTTACGAATATCACTGTTTGGCAGCTGAACTGTTTGTGTTCAACACAGCTGCATTCAAGCGATGTGACCTCATACCAGACCTTTCTTCCTGTACCTCTCCAGGTTGCCATGGTGAACAAATCACTCCTTCCTGTGCGATTTCGTCTTCCTTCTCTTGGGGAGAGTGTTTTTTACACCCGCGGTCTCAAATACAACTTTGAGCTCATCTTCTTTTGGGGACCAGGTGTGTTTGTAGTGTTTGCTGTGATTTGTTTCTACATGTGGGTATTTTGCATTTTATGTCCTGTGTAGGTAACCTGATCTGTTTGTATATGTGCAGTTGTATTTCCTCCCGTCTCTGTATGCTTATAATAAGGTGTGGAATTACAAAGAAGTCTTATTTTTGCCTCTGCTGTTCTTTATTCTGTAGGCTCTCTGTTTGAGAACGAGTGGAGCCTGAAACCAGAGTATAAGAGAGGAGGTAACAGGCTTGAGCTTGCAGACAGGCTAGCGTCACGTATTCTGTGGATTGGCATTGCTAATCTGCTGCTGTGTCCGGTCATTCTGGTGTGGCAGATTCTCTACGCCTTCTTCAGTTACACTGAGGTAAATTGTTCACACAAGCATTAAAAAATTAAACTATTTTTGTTTTGCATTTAGTCATCATGACAGTAGTTTTGTGTGCCTAGGTGATCAAGCGAGAGCCTGGTTCTCTGGGAGCAAGGTGTTGGTCTCTCTATGGTCGATGTTACCTGCGTCATTTCAATGAACTGGACCATGAGCTCATGTCACGCCTCAGCAAAGGATACAAGGTCAGTGCACCCCCTCTTCTCCTGCCCATTTTTCCTGGTCCTAAGTTTATTCATCCTACTAAACCTGGCTTCACAAAAGCTAGACCGTAAATCTGACTGTAAATCCTGCTTCACTCCCTAAATTTATAAAGCTGACTTATTCTTTACTTTAAAACATGTGCAAAGAAAAAAGCTTGTAGATAGCAGTGCAGAAGTTCCCTTAATGCTGCAATGATTTTGTGTTCCAATCATGCTCTTCATACTTACGCTGGTGCTTCTCATTCATTGTTTGTAGAGTTAATAATTAAGCGTGTTTCCTCCTTTTGTCCTCCTGTTCTTTCTTCTTTATTTCTGTTTTATTCAGGCTGCATCCAAGTATATGAACTGTTTCCTTTCACCGCTGCTGACAGTGGTTGCCAAAAATGTAGCGTTCTTCGCGGGGTCTCTTTTGGCCGTTCTCATCGCCCTGACCATCTATGATGAGGACGTTCTTGCAGTGGAGCATGTTCTCTCATCAATCACACTGCTTGGAGTGTGTATCACAGTCTGCAGGTAGGCACTGGTTTAGTACGTCTGATATTCTCATCGATTTAAATTTGCATGTGCAAAATCAGTTTAATGAGTTTGTTAAACCAACACATTTCATGTACACAGAGACGAATCAGTTAATGATTAGTCAGATATACAACATAACACAACAAAGCCCAAAGGCAATAATAGTTCAGTGGAGTGGCAAAGCAGAGGAGGGTGGAGATGACAGCACAGCCTGCAGCAGATAACCAGAAAAGAAAATAGCTAAAGTACACCAGTAGCGGTCCTCTTATTGCCGCTAATGTATTACCTTTGTTATGGAAATTTTCTATGATCTACATAAAGTCCAGTAGTCCGAGTTGTCTTTGTCTTGTTTTATTCAAAGCTTTGAAGGTACAGGTCATACAGAATGCAAGCAGTCTGCAGGAGAGTACACATGAGTGCAGGCAGCATAGTATTCTTATACATGTACAGGCGTGGTCTTTACTCCAACGGTAGTAGAACAATCCCATGCTGGAAAACAACAGCTGGGTGTACAGGGTGTACTCATCCACAGACATTAGAAGACTAAACACACTGGATCAGGCATCAAAAGTCTAAACACATGAGATGCACAACTTCTTCTTCCTATGTACAGCCACTAGTGTTTACCTAGATGTTATGGGAACACATTTTTGGGCCTGAAACCTTTCCACTCAGCTTTAATGAAAGTTAGTGAAACTTGCTTTGACATTCTTCATGCAGATGCAGTATTTTTCCGTTACACCTTCATTGCTATAAAACAAATTTTTGAATTGCAAATCTGAATAGAAAACATAAATTTAAGACAATAATCTCAACTACATCAGATGTTAATCATTAACCGTGAGCATTTGTTTGTTGCCCTTTTAAACCTAAATAGTGCTTCTGTTATATAAGTGATGAGTAGAAGAGGGTTTCCTTCAATAAGCACCCTGTGACTCCTTCAACCTAAGTTAGCTCTTACCTGATTGGGGAATGGTTAGATACTGTTACGTAAACACAATTTCTATGTAGTTAAATCTATTCTTTTGACGTTGGTGTCAGTACTTTCAGTGAGGGCACCTTTTAAGTTTTGTCTAATATAGTGTGTGTTTTGCAAAGCTGCAGTGGCAACTTGGTATTATATATGTATTGCTTTGTAGAGCTTTAGTAGTAAAACTATGTTAATTTCCACCACCTCTGTCTCTCTCTGTCTCTCTGTCTCTCTCTCCACAGATCATTTATTCCTGATAAGCATATGGTGTTCTGTCCTGAGCAGCTGTTGCGGGTCATCCTGGCTCATATTCACTACATGCCTGACCACTGGCAGGGCAATGCACATAGATACGAGACCCGAGACCAGTTCTCCCAGCTCTTCCAGTACAAAGCAGTGAGTACAAATACTGAATGAGTAATAAATGTCAGCACTAGCTTGTAAAAAGTATATTCTTTTTAAACATAAGGTGCTAATATACATCGTGGCTGCATTCCATTTTTATATACCATGACTATATTGACATGAATAGTTATACTGTCATTTTTCGTGCAATTTTTAAAGAGAATATTGTCTGTCTACTCACAGCATCTTTACACTCACAGTTATTTGCATTCATATCACATAGAGACTTAAAAAGAAATTCTCCTCTCAAGTATTCACTAAAGCAATCTGGCTTTTGGTGCCATGCTGAGATGCAACTAATTAGAAATAGACATTTGCTCTGCACTCAGATTTCTACAGCTGATATCAACTCTGAAGATGAAATCTTGACGTTCAATTGAAATGAATATTTAATTTTAAACAACACATTTTAACATGTCTTTGGTATGCTTGTGATTGTTACCCTGCTCTACAGTGAGCCTTTCATTTGTTCCAGGTGTTTATTTTGGAGGAGCTCCTAAGTCCAGTGGTGACTCCCATCATCCTCATCTTCTGTCTGAGGAGAAAGTCACTGGAAATCATCGACTTCTTCAGGAACTTCACTGTGGAGGTGGTCGGAGTGGGAGACACCTGCTCCTTTGCCCAGATGGACATCAGGCAGCATGGACACCCTGCAGTGAGCAACTGTCACATTAGATGATAACACACATGCAGACATGTCTTTAAAGTGCCCATGTATGAACTGTGTTACATGCATTAGTCTAACTGATGATTCATCCTCCCTCTGCAGTGGATGTCAGAGGGTAAGACGGAGGCATCCATTTACCAGCAGGCAGAGGATGGGAAAACAGAGTTATCTCTGATGCACTTTGCCATCACCAACCCCCAGTGGCAGCCTCCTCAAGAAACCACACACTTCATCAGCCAATTGAAAGAAAGAGTTCACAGAGAGGCCACAGGGGTTCCATCGGACACTCATCCACTGTCCTTGTCAGAGTCTGAAGTACGTTGATAAACTAACATTCATGCTCAAGTATCACAGTGGTCATATCTTAGCTCTTAAGTGGTAAAAATGGATTCGCTCTCTTGCTCTTTCCCTCTCGTAGCCGAGGAGTCTCGTCGCAAACCTTCTGGCAGGCCCCTCTACATTGGCCTCTGTTCATTTTGGCCGGGACAGCTCTTTGACCAATCATGCAGCAGCTGGCATAAGTGATGGGGCATCTGCATTGCGCTCACTCTCCCCAATCAGCAGCAGCCTTCACCTAAGAGGCAGTTTGAGTGCAGCTCACAGGGTTGTTGGCCATACAGGCAAAACAATGGCAGGCTCTGGGTAAGAAAATACTGCCTCTAGATTATCTCAACACCTCTTCAGGCTGTAACTTTCTGATCTGACTTGAGCTGGTGGATAACGAGTAAAATTTAGCTTGTCCTTTCTCTTTGTCACCCTTATCCCTTCCTCTTCATGTCCTATTTTCTCTACGTTGTCACTCTCTCCTTCTATAGGACTGATGCTCGAACTGTGAGCTCAGGCAGCAGTGCATGGGAGGGTCAGCTTACCAGTTTGATCCTGTCAGAGTATGCCTCCACTGAGATGAGCATTCATGCACTTTACATGCATGAGGTAAATATAGATGTGCATGCATGTGAGCGGTATAATGAATATTTCACAGACATCCTCCATCGAGGATCCTGGTTCATCTTTGCCCTATTTTCGTTTCCTTCAGCTTCATAAACAACAGTCTCGCGGCGAGCTGTCCCGTCACACGTGGCACAGGCAGGAGAGTGACGAAAGCAGTGACAGCGTCCCCGACGAAGTGAGGAGTGAACCCAATCCTCACTCCAGACATTTCCCTCGTTCACACACTTTCCCCACCACAGTTCCCAGTCCTAGTGCCATTCCCAGTTCAGCTTCAGCCACCAGCAGTACCACCTTGGGCCAGGAGGGGGCATCACAGGGCAGCAATCAGCGGCGTTACAGTGGACCTCCTACTGGTATCTATGTCTTTGGTTACTTGCTACTCTCATTTTAAGTTTATTACACTGTATCATTACTTTTGGTGATATTGTCTCTCTTTCTAAGACCATTATTTGTATGAATTAAATCAAGTTGCTAAAACAAATACACCTGAAGAAAATTAGTGTAGCTTATAAAGATACATGGGATCAGCATTAGATGGAAAACACTTTATTGAAAGGCAGGTTACAAAACAAGAAAAGGTTGTTAACTCTAATGTAAAACTTTGTAGTTCCCCAAATTTATCTTAGTTGATTTCACACTGGCTTGGTGTCAGAAATGCTGACCTTTCATAGTATTGTATAATTTGTCACAATCAGTTTAGTAGAGCAGTAGCTGTACAGGCGCTTTACATGTCTTTTCAGCTACACCGTCTATGCCTTTCTGTTTTCCAGACACTTTCAGTGCAGGAGGAAGGGTCGTGAGGTCGGCCCGTGTGCCAATGGGAGGATGGGCAGAGGAGGCTCAAACAGCACGACATCATGAGCCACTACCAGAGGAGAGCTCAGAGGATGAGATGCCTCCTCGCATACATAAGGTGAAAACTGTCTGTGTGACTTAAAAGACAATGTTAAATTGTCTGTGTGCACTGCAACTTAATTTTTGTTTTTGTTTCCTTTTTCTCTCACTTTAGGTCACATAATCAAGCCACGTGAATAAGTGTCTGCGTCCTACCCTCTATAGATAACCAAACACACGTCCTCATCCTTGTCCAAACCTTTGTCAAGGACTGATCGTCTGATCTGACAGATGAAGACGAACATGTGAAAGAGGGGTGCACCACAATTCTTTCCGATACCCAAGTAGTGGAACCATCTGGACAAGTTTAGGCTGATGTCGCCTATGCCATTAAAAGACGCTCTTATAACATCCATGAATTTACTGTAAGCCTGAACAGGCAAACAGGGTAAACCTGTTTATCAGAAGAGGACCTACAGGATCAAGTTATTTCTAATAGCAACTGATAACATCAGATTACACTACACAGTTTTCTAATGTCAAAAGATTACATAATGAAAGTGCATGTGTTGTTGCTCGTTGAACAACAATTGTAAACACTCAGCACTGCTGGAGGCATCCTTTGCACATTGCAAAGTACTAACCAATTAGCCTAAAATGTGATCACGATAACTCAGATTGGGCAGTCTGTATTGTTCTCATTTTTACAAATCAGATGGCATGAGAAAAAAAAATGAAGAATGTTTGGTGTCTCTATAACAATGAAAGCATTCACCAAAATGTGTTCACGAAGATGCTGGTAACACACTGACTTTCATTGTGTATATCTGGTCTTGTACCAATAGCAGGAGGCTGTGTAAACAACCCAGAGCTCTGTATTTCAGCTTGCATTTTGCCTCTTTGCAAAGCATATGAACACCTCAACTAGTATCACCTGATATTTTTAATATATTTTTAAACTTCTTTCTGCATTTAAAACAGATTTTTCTAAAGTGTTCTGATACTTCTCTCAAAATCTGGCTTCATTTGCACACACACAGATGTTGGTTTAAAAGATCAACTGTGCAGAGCGGTGTGGTATTCTGCATGCACACATGCACTGTGTAAATAAATGTTATCGGGTTACTTCACAGCAACCATAAATATTGAATTAATCAGATTTACACAATCGTAAGGACAGCATCGTGTGATGTGCAACTAGAGCAACTGTATGTGAGCACATTTTAATCTGATGTCAACCAACTTCTGTTCATTTTCCATTTATTCATTTCACAACAGACTTGCTTAAGGGTTCGGTAAACAAACACAACTGCTTTCCGCATGTAATATTGACTTCTCCGGCATACAAAAAGGCCTCTAGCTCATGTGCATGAACATCATCTCCCATGTTCCTCAAGAGTTCAAATAAGATCACCCCACAGCAAGAGAACTGCTCTGTGTACCACCTTCTGCTTAGTCACAGCATGGCAGTTTCCCTGTCATTAAGCCAATTCTGTAAATCAAGAGTTATGCACTTTAATAATTTGTTAATCCACAGGGCATCATTCAAGTCGGATTGTGTGTTTGTGTATATTTTCGTATACATATTTTTAAATTATTTTATTTATCAAAGGGATGTGCCATGATGATCGACAGCTGTGAATCCAGGTTGTTTTTTCTGTTGGCATCAAGAAGCGTTACCACACTGATGGACGGGTACGACGGTGAAGGATGCAGGGATTCAGTGCTAATAAAAGTGATTGTTGGGTTTTTGTTTTATAGATCCTGTAAAATACCATTTTGTACAGCTGTAAATTCATCTAATAAAGACAAGGTAAGGAGTTTGTGTGTAGACTGAAAACAAGCACATATTTATGATGAATCCGTTATTGACAACAAGCTTATATCACAACAAGTGAAGTTGTGAAGCTGCGTTAGCCCACATGACATACATTTTGGCTCAGTCGTAGCACCTACGAATGATATTGACAGTTAGCAGTTAGCCAAAAGTCAACATTTAGCCTGCTAGCGTTGCTAACAAGCTATGCTAGCGCAGTTAGCTACAAACATAATGCGTTTGTGTCGCGTTATGAAGGCAGAGGGAAATGTAAAATGCACAAAACCCGCAAAACAAATAAGCAGACATAACTTTATACCGCGTTATGTTCTTATTAGATCCCTAAAACCACCTTCGCAGAGCCCGGATAGCTCAGTCGGTAGAGCATCAGACTTTTAATCTGAGGGTCCAGGGTTCAAGTCCCTGTTCGGGCGACGTTTCTTTTCTCTTTCGTCGCAACTTTTCTCTCGGGAGCAAAGGGGTCCCCATGTTAGCTATGTACCCAATGCTAACACAAACGTCCTAGTTAGTTAATGTTACACGTACTTTGATGGTATTAGTTGTATATTTAGCATACAGTATGTCATATTTTCAGTTATTATAAGCCAAATAGCTACGATTGTGCCTGCAAGGACTTTGTCACTTTTTTGGGGTTCCCAGTGTTCGGTTATCGGGGGGGACCGTTCTAATACTAAATAAGAGCCTTCCTTCGCTCTCTAAACAATCACCGTTCTTAGAAGCGTGGATTCTGCAAGATGTAGAAACTTTCTTTTGAGACTATGATCCATGTTTAGATGAATGCATCACATAATTTCTTCAGATTTGTCAACTTCGCCCAAAAGGTTGACATTAACAAAAACTGTACCTGTAAATAACAGGCGATTTGGTGTGTTTTGGCCCAGTGGGAGCACCACCCTTCTCCCATACCATCACCCAACACACACACACGGGGGCACACAAAGAATGGCTTGTCAACAAGTGGGATGTTTTTTGCTCATTTTGCTAACAAGGATAATGAAATCTCCCCTCTTCCTCCTCAAAACATCTATTGTGTGTAATTGCCTCCAGCTAAAATAACAAGTAAATGAGTTTTGGGGATGTTACTTAAGCAGCTTGTAACATTAGTTTTACTTCACGTAGACTTTCTGTTGTTTTGTAAGTGAGTCAGAGTTCTCTGTTTTTATTTATGTTCAGATTTAGCAGTGGACCATGTTGTATCCGGTCTTGGTTCTTTTTAGGTTTGAGTTGTTTATATAATGTTTGACCAGGGTTCAGCATCACATCCAAAATAATCTGTGAGCTTTTTTCAATATGCAGTTTTTTTATTCCGACACATAAGAACCCCTTCACTTTTTTGTACATTTTACATTTTACATTTTATGTTGTTCTGTCATTTCCCCCCATAAATCTACTCTTTCTTCTACTTTGTTATTATAGATCAGCGAGTGTAGATTAATGAGGGAGATGTGTGTATATACAACGAGTGTGTTGTCATGAATGTGCAGCATATTAGAGCGGTGGGAGTGTAACAGGTGCTGTTTGGTGTAATGATGGTATCTGTCCCCCTGTAAGTCCTGCTGGGACAGAGGACACCTCAGGTGGCCATGTAACACAGCTGATGGGAGGCAGCTGTGGTGCTGTGGGGTTAAGACCATAGTGATGATGATGGTGATGATGGACAGCACTTCCCCCTGTTTTGACATCTGGCCTCACATAAAGAGGACTTCCTTGGTAACTGTCCTGGAAACACAGATGTGGGACTTTGGTGACAGACAGATATGACAACTTTGTAGAGGATGAGAGACTTTTTTTTCTATGTCAGACTGCGTGTGTTTGTGTTTACCTGCTCAAGATATGTCGAGTGAGGGGCACAGTGATGGGACCCTCCGGGTGGTGACAGGGCCATTGGAGGCATGGCTCTCAGCATCATGTTGTGCATTATGATCTGGTGCATCTGAGCATTTTGCATCAGCATCAGTTCCACCATGTCTGACACAAAAAAAATACATATAGAAACATGCAGATACAGGAAGACCCAAATAGCATACATCTTTGTGTGTTGTGAAGTACCCTCTTTGATGCTGCCTGACCGTGGTTCAGGATAGGGCTGCCGTGGAGGAAACGGAGTTATTCGAGGCTGGTGCTGTGGCAGCTGTTGTATGATGGTGGCAGGGTGCTGGGTTAGCTGCATGCAGAGTGGGAAAGGTTGGCATGTTTAATTTGTGCAAATCTGTTCAAACAAAAGTCTCAAGAATAATATAATATAGTTCCCCCATATTTCTTCCATAACCTCAGTTTTTCAGGTTTGCAAAAGACATTTATGCAAGATCAAAAACTTTTTCTGTGTATATTTTTTTTACAGCTTAAATGCAACAAATGGAACTGCACGTATGCAAATTAAAATTATATTACAGAATAATATAGGGAAGGCAAAAGGTCAGAATTTTTTTTTTTTTTTAGGGATTTCACCAGAGCATTTTAACTCTGATCCCTCCAAACATATGCTTTTTATTTTACTTAATGTAGGTTAGTTTGGATTAGGGATCAGGAAGAGGAAAAGAAGATTAAATACACTTAACAGACCACATTGAAACAAAGTAATAGATCTAGGGGGATTGGGATGTTTGTCAGATTATCTCACAGTCTGTTGGATGATGTGTGGAGGCTGAGGCATGGCAGGTAGTGAAGGGGACAGGAAGGATGGACTGTTGGCTGGCCGGTAGATGTGGGTGGGTGCCATGGGTGCAGGCGGTGGGGGCAGCTGAGGGGGAGTTATGAAGCGCGACTGGTACTGTTGTGTTAGTGACCCTCCCCGGGTGTGAAGTCTGTTGAGGTCCTCTAACATATACTGTTCCTGCACAGAAACACCTCATACTGCTTCTCGTAATGACAAAGGAAACAGTAAATGCTGTTTAAATGCTTTTCTCCTGGATTCATTTTAAGGTATAGTATGTGAATGAAATCATAAAATACAAAGACAAAAGAATTTGCACTGACTCTCAGTCTTTGCAGAAGATCCTGCTTTCTTCTCAGTGCACGGTGGAGTGCATCCATTTGCCCATCGTAACTCCCTGAACAGATAAATTCATGATATCAGACACTGATCATCACCTATCACCATGCTTTATGTAAATACAATTATTTTTTACCTCTTTTATCAGTTCATACGACTTTTGTGTTGAAATAATTCAATACAAATCAATGCATTTCTTGATGCAGGAATTTGTTATTGTACAGTGTTAATGTTGAACTTGACATCTGCTCATTACCATTCAGGTGTATGTCACCTTTGCACATTATCTATTTGTATAACTTGGGAAGTAATTTTAGCTTCCGCTGCATGAATGTTTGTTAAGGCAGGCCTAACTGATGCCTTCCACTGTTAATAAAATACTCGATATCTTACTTGCAGACTGTGCAGACTCTACTCTGTCATCCATGTTGTTCTTTTTGCTTTCCAGTCTCTGTGAGCATCAGTAAGAATTTGGTGGTTTATTCTCAGGAAAGGTGGAAAAAAGCAAGCAAAAACTATTTCACCTTGAAACTGTAAACAACTCTGCATCTCACCTACCTTCTCGAGCAGTTTGAGTCGGAGTCTTGTCAACTGATCAGCCACAGAACTGCCATCCTACGAATTGACGCAATGGAAGAAATAAATAGAAATTTATAAAACACTATATCCAAACATCTAAACAGAAATGCAGGTAAATACTTTTGCTGTAACATCACTTTTACCTGAAGTCTTGACATTTGGAGGAACACGAACGCCTTTTGTACCTGTGTGTTTGAGTCAAACAAAAGCCACACAGCAGTTGCCATGGGACACACCTGTTTACCACTGGAACTTAACATGACTTTGCATACCTGCTGGGCTTGGTTTCTGTATTGCTGCAGAGAGTAAGACATTAAATAAGATCGAATAACCTTACCAGTTTTCATTTTTTAAAGATGTTTAATTGATTTGAGGTTTTAATAATAGTTTGGTTACAACACACTTAGCAAACTCAGAATCCTAAAACTTGGCCTGAATGTGGGTGCATATTAGTTAATGAACCTATTGGTAATAACTGTAGGCTGTTGTCTCATCATACATTACACTACATATTAGTCTACAGTCATATCCATTTGTGTACAGTCACTCACACTGTAAATGCGCACTGCTTGGATACTTAAGGTACTAATTTCATTTACATGTATTGATAAATAAATTGTTTATTCATTAAAGACAACCTAAAAATAATAATAATACAAACGAGTCCAGCAGTTGCTCTAGTTTTGAATGTACAACCTGTAGTGTGAGTGGTGGAAACATTTGCCGCCCTGCCTTCATGTTCGGTTGTTCTGTTGCCCCAGAAACCATGCTTGAAATTCCTCAGCCAGTGGAGGATTCTGTACATTCAAAACACTGAGTTGGGCGGGGCTTTGTTTGCACTGGCCTGCTCTGATTGGCTTAAAGAGCCGTCAATCCAAGATAGGCGGCTGGACGCGGCCATCTAATTTGTCAGCTTGGTTTCAGTTCTGTGTGATGTTCGAAGATGGGCGGTGGTTTTAAGTTATGCGGGAACGTATTTAAGGTACGCGAACCCCATTGGCTGAAGATGTAGAGAGTAACGATTTGATTGGACCGTTATTTCAAGAAAACTCGATAAGGGCGGAGTTGAAGTGACTTGGCGGCCATATTGAATATTATCTGTTGACAGTTGTATGTGAAGGAAGCTCAAAGATTTTGTTTTAACTAACTTATTTTACAAGCGGAGGTCTGTTGTACTTTGTTGTTTAATCAGGACGTATGTCCTAAACTTTTGGTGGTTTCATTTGAACCAAGTCATGGATGAAGATGAACGACGGAGGAAACTAGAAGCTGGGAAAGCTAAGGTTTGTTGCTAACATTTAACGCATGCTAATACTGAATGCTAGCAGTTAGCAAACTCTTTTGTCATAGCTTTGCGTGTGTCCACTGCTAACTACACCCACCCCCACAATTACTTTATATACGTCGTTGGTTACATTCTGTTTACCCGGTAAAATACACGCTTTCGCCGCGCAGTTCACCGTTTAAGTTATCTGAAGTAGCATATATCAAGAGATGATAACATTTCTGATGTAGGTTACTCAGCTAATGAAACGGATCGATTATCATAAAAGTTAGTTTGAGGATAGCAGTAAGTCAGTTAGTTCTACTCTGTGAAATTGCTTTTTTATGCAGATCTTTCAAAGTCCTGCCTTTGAGCCGTGTTCAGTCTCAGTGCAGGTGCAGCAGATGTTGTCATTTGAAAGTCTTTGGATCATGGTTAGCGCCACTACTCATACAGTCATTTCTTAGCGTAACGTTTCTTTTTGCTAAATGTACACATTGCACATTACTCAACAACCATTGCAACCATCACCAACATAGAGAATCATTTTACAGCTGTGTGCCCAGTAAAAGTGAGCTGTATGTGTGAAACAATTATAGCGCAACTTCAAAGTTTTAAGAAAAATATGATGGTTTACTCAGGGTTCTAATTTTAGATGTTGACCATTCTTGTTTTGCCCCTTTTGTCCAGCTGTCTAAACTATTAGTATTAAGTTATATGTAAGTAACATATACAACAGCTGATGCCTGTGTGTGTCATTAGAGATGGAGTATCCCATGATTTCACTATCTGTGAAATGGCTACTGTGGTGTTGTCAACAATAGAAAAGGAAAGCAGCTGTTTTTACTTCAATGGGAGGCCATATTAGTAATGGGCCAATAATCAAGAATGGCTTGACCTGTGTTGACAATAAGCCACGTTGACTGAAAACCACATTTAAAACCAGGTCGCGTGTTCATGTCCAGAGTGGCTAATTATATTGCATTGATTTGATGCTATAGTCTACTTCCAGCTCATGGTGGAGGTTAATCAGAGAATTTTGGGTAGTACATTGGTATTATGCTTTGGAAATAACTCAGCTGAAACATTTATATTCCTTATGACAGACATCTTTCAGCATGCCTCGAAGCCAGTCGGTAAGTATAGAAAGTGGTGACTGGTGGAGAATTGTGGGTGTGTCACATTACTTATTTGGGATTTCTTTTCTTTGTTTTTGATTTTGTTTCTCAATAATGACTTTCTTCTGCTTTTCTGCACCAGAGCTCCCCAGTTCTTTAAATAACGATTCACTATAGATGATCAAGATTGTCAACCTGAGGAAAAATTGCTTTGCAATAATAATTTGAATGCTTACAATAGCCATGCATGTTACACACACTGTCATGCTGGTTGAAGGCCATCAGGTGGTGCAGTGAGCCCATGAGATTTAATGAGGTTGAATGTTGAGCTTGTGTCTCACATGGATGATGTTGCTATGGGAATGCATTCCTGTCAGTTGCCTTGACTGTATTTGCTGCATCAAAAGCTCTGATTTCTCAGCGATATTGAAAGCACAGCACCTCTTTATAAAAATGCATGCAGCAAACACAAACGTGAACAAAAAAACTGACCAACAATAGACACATTAGCAAGCCCTGAACCTGCCTTAATGATGACGTTGTTGAGAACACAGTAGCAGCCTTCAGCAGCCTAGTTGCATCAGATTTTGCTACATTAAGCTCCAGCAAGCCGGTTAGTCAGACTCTCACTAGTGTGGAAGTGGCCTTGGGCTAAACACAGCTCATCTGGATGATGTCTTTCTGTGATGTGAAGTGTTTTGTGGCAGGAGGAGGCAGTGAAGAGGGTGACTGGAGGATGGGTGGGGTTTTAAGTGATTAATGAAAAAGAGAGGCAACAATTTGAGTTGAGAAGACATTTAAGTGTGGTGAATTGATGGAATGATTTGTTTTATACAATGCTTTTACCTTGTTTGAGGAGTCAAAAGAGGGAAGTCGTACAGTGTTCGTTCATGCATTTAATGTTGCAAAATGGCAGTATAAAGCAAAACCTTCAATGTGGTTAAATGATTGGGCATGTAACATGTCATCAGAATAAACATCGGTGCATATGCACACAGAATGTTGTCATGCGTCACACATGTGACTCATTGCACAAAGCAACAAGTAGGTCTCCTGGAGCCATGTAATCTCAAATTGAATTGAGCATGCACACTCTGATGCAGCTCGCCACACACAGAGCTTTGTCTCCTCCTCTCGGTGTGAATGCATCTCCTAGTCTCCACCCTCTTTCCTTAGTCTAGATGCATGCCATCCTCTATCCAGAGTTTGTGGATTTCTCTGCTCTGTACGTTGGCTGTGGCTGTGAGTTTTAGGATGAGAGGTTGAGCCGACCGTGCTGTTACCTGCATACTGCAAGACCTTCATCTGGACAGTGGAACAACTGCCCTGATCCGAAGAATTGACAGGTCTGACCACCAGCAAGAGAGGAAGTCAATGATTGACTGTCAGATATTGATGGAGAGCTCTATGAGGGTCTCTGTCACAATGTGAACTGCTGTAATCTGACTTAAGCTGCTTAAAGAAGAGAGACAGGCCAGGAGAGAGGCAGCGATAAAAAGAGGAGGAGTCTGTTGCAAAGAGAAATAGCCTGAAGTGAATTTGTACAAAATCGGCCCCCTTGGAATTCAAGCTAAATATTGTGGCTTGATTTTGGATTGTGTTTTTTTTTTTTTTTTACTGGGGATAAATTTCTCAGGTTCACATTCTTGCTAGTTTTGTCCTTTTTGGGCTTCAGAGAAGACTTTAAGAAGCTTTTAAAAGCCTCGATCGGACAGTCTGCATCTGTCTGATTTTGACATTTCTACAAGCTGAAGAATGCAAAGTGACAAAGATGTGTACCTCTTTTAACCTTGCTCTGTTTGTGATCTGCTGAGAGACTGTCCAATGTGTGTCACTAAAATCTGCACTTCTCATGGGCCTGCTACAGTCCTCTGGAGATTTGAGAATATTTAGCATCCTCACCTCACTTTGAACTGGGATAACCTGCCAGGCTATGGTGCTGTCTATTTTGGATTTGAGTTTGGGATTTCTTCTTGCTTTGCGGCCACAACTGACTCATCAAAATAAGGGCTACAAATCTATTTTCCTTTCTACACTGTTGACTGTCAACAACTTGTACACATATGCACTTAAACTCTGTGTAGAGACTTCAGAATAATGTTTTGCTAACTTTTATATATACATTTCTAATACTGAGGAGATAACTCTGGACTCTTGTCCTGTTTTACCTTCGACCCCTGAGCATCACCATGCTGATCGTGTGGTGGTGCTCGGTGGTCCTGACGTATGTGTCCGTCTACCTCTCACTGTCCTTCCTGCGCAGCTTGCTAGCTACAGACAGAAGCGGGCGAAAAGCAACGGTGCGGGGGCGACGAAAAAGACGCAGAAGAGGAAGGGCCAGAATGTCTCGCAGAATGACAGCTCGACGCAAGACCCCCACATAGAACCTGCTCTTCCTTCAGCCAGTGCCACAGAGCTGAACAGCAAGGCCAACCATGAGGTATACCGCTGACTGCATTATCAACTATGGATCAGTGGAGTGACATGGAGACAAGTTTCTTTACTGCATTACCTCACACCAGTCACACTTCACTGGTCATACTATGTGACCTCCAGAACTTGTCTAGTTTTGTTTGCTCACTGTATGCTTTAGGAAGGGGTCCATGCCCCCTGTCTGGTAAACATACATTAGAGAAATGGGTCACTAACCATCACGTTGCCTGTAGGGCATGTTGTCATAGCAACCTGGTCAGGATTAACTGAGCCACTGTTTACTGCCTTTTTAAAGGGAAAGTTCACTAACAATGTTAAATTTGTGGCACATGGTTTGTTTTGACTTTTTTGTTAGCACTTTTTGACATGGTTTGATCCTTTAGGAACCCCAAAAACCGGAGAAATCAGAGGTTCAGCAAAACGAAGGACAGAAAGATGAGCCCCCCACCCGGGAGCAGAGCCCATCCCCTGTGGAAGACCTGAAAGAAGAGGAGTTAGCTGCACTAACTGGGAAAGAACAGCTCAAGGTATTCAAAATCGGCATTCAGGACATTTACATAAGGATGAAATTTTTGACATTTTCTTTTTTTAAAGACTGGAATATGTTAATTTTTATATGCATGTTGAAATGCTGATTAATACTCAGTTCTATGTGGCACAACTCACACTTAAAAGTAGTTCCTTTTGGTTTCATTTTAGTCTTGCTGTTAGAAATTCAGCTGAGCTTAGGTATGACTCAAGATGACAAGGAAAATGGGTTTAATGTCACGAATACTGTCATGTCCTTGGCATCATAATCCTAAGCTCTGTATTCACACACTGAAAACTGGGCTCTTCAAGTCTTCTATAAATCTGTTTAAATATACATGAGTTTGTTAGATGCTGTGTTTTATTGCAAGTCGACTTGTTTGGTCATCTGGTTTGATTTGTCTTTGTGCTTTGTTTACCCACTAAGACACTGGATGTCTTGTTAGCGTATTTGCTCTGTGTGTGAGTAAGAAGATTTGTGAATTTCTGTGTCATCACCAACCCATGGGGAATGTAACGCTCTCCCCTTCTGCATGGCTGCTTGGCTGCTCAAATCTGAAAATGCAGAATAATTCCTATGATATGACTGTGTAGAGCAATGAGGCTACAAGGTGTCTTCAGGAGAATGTTGCACAATGTCTTAAATTATGTTTAAGAACCTTAAGTGGGCTTGACTTAGTGTCACATATTGTTTCAAATATTCTATTGAGTTTTAAAGTTGCAGTTCGTTCTCTTTATATAATGCCTTTTTGTTGTTGTAAACAAATTATTTGGCATCTTTTATTTCAACCAGGAAGCTGGCCGCACCAATCATCTAAAAAAAAATGTGTTTTCAAGTAGTCAA
This sequence comes from Stegastes partitus, assembly GCF_000690725.1. Classification (NCBI taxonomy): domain Eukaryota; kingdom Metazoa; phylum Chordata; class Actinopteri; family Pomacentridae; genus Stegastes; species Stegastes partitus. The sequence continues at coordinate 703,367 of NW_007577814.1, forward strand.
AGATTTGGTGTATTTTTTGCCTGTCATACAGGAGAACATTTGTTTGATTTATGTTTTATTATTTAATTTGAGGATTGCTTTTGAAGTAGAATTATGTGCTGCTCAGTTAAAGTGTGAATGTATGAGTGTGTGTTTGTCTTATTTGGCTTAGAAATTTGACATTTTATTTCCCTTGCAGCAACTACAGCAGGCTGTGGAGAAGCGTAATGAAATAATTGCCAAATTAAGCTCCAACCTGCAAGAGGCCCAGGCAAGTAGAGACCAGGTACAACTGGAGGCACAGTCACTTGCTGGACAGATTCAGGCGCTGCAGAGACAGCTCCAGCAGGTAAGTGCCACTTAAAGCTAAATATGTGGCAGCACTTCAGGATTGTTGTTACCTTAAAAACATCCACTTCATTACTCATGCATAGCAACTGCGTTTGAATATTCTCTGTACTGTTTTTCACACAGACCAGTGTAGAGTTTCTACGAATCAAAAGTCAATCGGGGCCTGAAGTCCTTAACATTCAACGGCAGCAGTCTCACCATGGCCATTCCTCCCAAGATGCAAACATCAATCATAAGGAGGCACCATCAGGGGCATCAGGAGATGTAAGCCCTGGTCAACAGTCAGGTGCTGAAGGTTTCAGCACTGAAAGTGACACTGAGACAGAGAATGTTCTGCACAAACTGAGGGCTGAGCTAGAAGAGGAAAGGAAGAAAAGCCAGCGCATATGTGCCGAGCTAGCAGAGGAGATGGAGAAAAACCAGTGTGTGCTTTCTTTGCTGGAGAAGGAGCGAAAAGATAGGGAGGCGCAGCTGCAAGACCTCCAGACCCAGTTAAGCCAAGTCCAAACTCAGTGCCTTGAATTGCAGCAGTACAAAGAGGAGAAGGAGAAGCTAAACGGAGAAGTGCTAGAGCTGAAGAAAAGGCTTCAGGAGGAAGAAGATGCAGAGAGGACATTTAGTGAGGAAGTTGCCAACTTTAACCTTCGTCTCCAGGATCTTGAGGAAGAAAGACTGAGACAAGAGGAGGAAATGAAGAGGCTCAAAGAGGAGCACAGAGAGGAGGTTGAACAAGTCAGGCAGCTGTTGGATGAGAGAGAGAAAGAACTTAAATTTAGAGAGGAGGAGGTCATAGGACTTAAAGCTTCGAAGAATCGGCAGAACCAAGCAAAAGCTGGTTTTAGCTGTGCTGAGAGGACTAGTATAGAGGAGCCGAATCTGGAAAGTGGACCTGATCTGGACAATATGACTCCATCAGTACCTGGAGATATACTGATGGAGCGCTACTTGACTTCAGCTCCCCTCGCACCCTCACAGTCTTCACCGGTAAACGAAAGCTTTGAACAGCGTAGTCAACTGGACGTTTCTGGAGACAACAGGTGAAATAAATTGTTTTTCCATTACTGTTGAAATATCTATTTGTGTTTTGCTTTGCATACAGGCTTCACCACTTGTGTTCATTTTACAGGCTCGTAATCAAATCCCCATATTTGTCTTTGTGCCTCTCCACAGTTTTGAGCTAAACAGTGAGCTGTTTGGAGATCAGCCTCTGTTGTCAATTTCAAACCGTCCCCATGAAGAATGTGACAGCCTCCACAGCACCTCTAGCCCGCAGTACTTTGTCCCTGTGGCTGATGATTCCAACCCTCAGTGGCTTCACAACTCCACTTCTGGTGAGATGGAGACAAGTAACGTGTCTGAGCAGCACTTTGAGGAGACAGACTTGGAAAAGGAGCTGCTGAATCAACAGTGTGGGGAGCTCCGTGAAGAGCTGGCTCTAAAGGAGAGAGACTTGAATGTGTTAAGGGAGGAAGTCATCAAGAGTGCAGAAGAGCTGGAGGAGGCAAGGAGCAGGTACTGATGTCAATCATGTCATTTTTAGGTAGCTAAAACTAACTAGTTCTATTTCATTTGTTTTGTTTCGCAAAATGTTCTAATCTTGTTTTTTATTTGTTATCAAAATAATTTAATAATTTGCACAATCTGATTATTCCTGACACACTTCTAGTTTTTAGGGCAAATATTTCTGATCTCTTAAAATTTTTCTTTTCTTCAACGAGTGAAACAATGTATTTTTTTTTTTTTAAAAAAGAAAAACTTCAGGCAGTACAATACAACTGCTTTTTACATGCTTTTTCACACTATTGTTAACAATGATGGTGCTGTTGTGTTTATAGAGTCATATTTAATGTTGGCACAGCTGAAATCAGTTGGTGCCAGATGGAATCTCTCCCATATTTTGCTGAACAAGTTGGAATAGTATATCAAATAAAAACATGTATGACGGAACCATTTTACTGGATTATGGCATTAGACAAACATAAAACATTTGGGTAAAAAAAGTATTTACAAAGGTTAATGATATATGCTACTTTTAATTCATATTTAAAATAATTGTTTTGTCTCGTTTTGACTGGTTATTTAAAAATATTCTTTGATTTTCTAAATACATTTTAAACTGATCTGTCTGTTCAGGTGGGCCCAAGTAACAGAAGAGCTCAAGGAAGCTCTTTGGGAACTTGAAGAGGAGAAGGAGAAGAGGAGACATGCTGAGGAGGAGATGAACTTGAAAGCCAATGAACAAGACAACCTTAAGAACAAAGTAAGTGCCTTATTGGAAGAAAGGGAAAAGGAGAATGCAGTAATGTTGACAGAAGAGGAAGCTGAAATCACTGCTCAAACCTCCCTACCCGTCTCTGCAACCTTTCCTTTGGAGGGGGAGGATAAATTGGTAGGGGAGCTAAAGAAGGAGCAGGAGAAAGAGGCTGTGCTGTCGTCTCTTCAAAAACAGCAGGAGCTGCTGGTATCGTCTCTGCAGGAGATAAAGCAGACTGCAGACTCTGTCAAACAGAACTCAGAGAGCCCAAAACTCAGAGATGAAAGCCAGCTTCAAAAGATACAGGTATGCCTGTGTAATAAGTGGGATTGTGTTAGCAACTTAAGGATTAAAACATGCTAGTCTCTGCACGCCCTTGTTTACTTTTTACTGAACTTGGTTCACATAAATGTAAATTATACCATACAGCAGCAGTAATATGTTTGTGCCAAAACACTTCAAGAAGCTATTAATTGATAAGAAAAAAATTGTATTGTATGAAAAGTTGAAGTAATTTCCCTGTCTTCCTTTCTCAAGGCCCATTGTGAGCTTCTCATGTCAGAGCTAGAGGAGACAAAAACGGAGCATAAGACCACATCAACCTTATTAAGTGAAAGGACTATGGAGCTCGACACAGTTTTTAAAGAGCTTGAAACGACACGTGTGCAGATTCTAAATGTCCAAGCAGAAGTGGAGAGACTGCAGAAAGAACTGCAGAAGAGCCAAGATAGTTTTGACTGTGCTGAAAAAGAGAAGAATGAGCTGGAATCCCAGATCTCCTGTCTGAGACAAAACCTGGCCTGTTTGGAGGAGATCCAGGCTCAGTCTGTGCAGGAGAGGGAGGAGCACAGGAGAAAAGAAGAAGAGATGGACGAGCGGATTAAAAAAATGGAACAAGTCCTAGAGGAGGAACTTGAGCAGTTTGAGAACATGCTAAAAGCCAAGGATGTGGAGGTTAGATATATATATAGATATAATGTAATGAAATAAGATGTACTTTTCTATGTATTGTAAATCTGTTACTTTTGGCCACCAATTAACATGTTCAAAATCATGTTTACAGTTGGCTGAAGAGAAGGAAAAATGGGAGGAGGAGAGACAGGAGAAGGAGAAAGAATTTCTTGATGTAGCCCATCTTTTGAAGAAGAAGGAAGATGAGGTAAAGGCCCTCACGGAGAAGCAGGTGTTGGCTTTGAAGGAGGCTACAGAGAAGCTTAAGGCATCTCATCAGCATGAGATAAAAGACCTGCTGGAGAAACATCAACAAGAGGTAGGATTAACAAACTGCACAAATATCTTTGTGTGTTTTCTTTCAGTTTTAGACAGCTTTTTTCATTACATTCATAGAGAGAATTATGCAGCCTTTCTGCTGAACTTCTTCTTGACATGTTTATTTACATTAATGCATAGATTTCAGCACTAAATACTCACCTGGAGACAGAGCTGCTGAAGCAACAGGCCAGTATGGAGGAAGAGCAAAAGCGACAGATCAGTCTAATCAAGCAGGTATCTGGAATGGAGGTGTTATTATGTTGCATCCAAAACTAAAGAGCTTGCATGCCTTACCATTATAACTGTATAATTTCTTAAATTTTATTTTCTCTAATTCTCTGTTGTCCCCTCAGGTAACTGAACGTGAGCATGAGAGAATGGTGTCAGTGCTGAATGCCAAACACAGTGAAGAGGTTGATAAACTGAGGACAGAGGTGACTTTGGAGCTGAGAGAGAGCATGGAGGCTGCCCATCAGGCTGAACTGCAGCAGGCACAGGTGTGTCATATGCAAACAAACGCACATTGTAACATCCTTAACAGTGTGTTGCAAAAGTTACTTCCGTTTCCTTCATCTTTTTTTCCCCCCTACTTTGCATGACAGTTTCATTATCAGAAATATTTCAGTCTTAGTTGTCATTAATAGGAGTTTTCTGTAACTTCGGAGTTTGAGGTTTGCTCTACTTTGAACCAGCTATGGAGGATATTGTGTCTGTTCTAATGTAAATGTAACACAACCATCTCTCTCCCTGCATATGTTGTCATTAATAAACTCAGACAAAGCTCTTGCATAAACTGGACCTTGTGGTTTCATTCATTTAGGCTCAAAAAACCGTCGAGCTTGAAGCCTTGCGTCTGAGCATGAGCACGGTTCACTTGTCCCAGCTGGAGCACTCCCAGGTAAACTTGCAGCAGGAGCAAGAGTCTGCTCTCATCAAGGTCCAGGCCTCCATGAGGGAGACATTTGCCCAGGAAAGTGCACTCCTGCAGGCCCGCCATCAGTCTCAGCTGGACCAGATCAAACAGGAGAAGCAGGAGCAGCAGGAAAGACTGCGTGAGGTGCATCAACAAGACATGGGTGAGTGCAGAGTGCAGACAAGAGTGTGAGTGCCTCTCAGTTGTTCCGACGGTGTTCTTTTTTATATCTGCCCTTTCCTGCACTCAACATGTGCACCAATATGTCTGTGAGTGAATCACCCTCATTGTTTGGGAAGTTGTTCAGTGAAAGTAGAGCATAATGACAGATGTGACCTTCAGAATCTTGGACCTTGTCAATCCTTTGTCTGTTTGTCTGTGTATATATGTATGTTTAGATGAGTTGAGGCAGCAGTGGGAGGCTCGTGTTGCTCAAGAGAGAACTTCAATGGAGGAAAAGCAGGCCAAAGAGAATCAGGTGAAGCTTTATAACATTTTTATATAAATGTTGCATTTTAGCACAGCAGTTTAATTTAACAGGCTAACGGGGCCTTTAAACATCTGTACTGGCATTTCATTGCATATTTGAGTATAATTCAGTTCATCTTTTCTCAGGTGCTAAGGACACAATGGGAGAAGGAGTCTGAAAGCAACCAGGCAGCCTTTCAAAAGTCTCTCTCAGATATCCAGAACAACCTCACGGCCACCCAGACAGAACTCTCCAGCGCTCAGGACTCTCTAAGGGAGACCAAAAAAGCTCTGACTGAAGCCCAGACAGCTCTGTCCCAGACCCTGTCAGAGCTGCAGGAGACACAGGCCAGACTGGACGAACTCCAAACCTCCAGTAAGGAGCAAACCCAGAAACTGGAGGAGGAGCTGAAACAAGCCTGGGCTGACAGAGATGCTGCTGCCAGTGAGTTAAATTTCAATCTGCGAAATTCCTAATTTTTATTGACAACTGGTTTTAAATCTGTGTTTAGTCTATGAACATAGACATGGTAGCAGACTGACCAGCTGATGCCTTTTTTTAATTTATTTTTTTTTCTTTCTAGTGAGTTGATTTTAGGTTCCAATCATTTGTTTTTTCCAAATATCATTTTTTGTTTTTTGCATTCCATCCGGGTCGTGTCTTTATTTTTATCAAATTGTTAATTCTTTGCTTCACGTGTTGCGATTGCTGCATAGGTTCTTTAGAGGAGTTGGTCTCCAGTCATAAGACAGTGCTGCAGGAGAAAGAGCAGCAAGCACTCCTCCTAGAGGAGAAAGAGCAGCAACTGCAGCAAGAGGTGAGTTCACTTTAATGTATAACATGGAGTTAAATTGCAGCTCAATTCTTGTCTAAACAAAAAACCACTTCACACACATTCTCTGGCATTAAAAAGGTTTGTCTGTGACATTTCTTACCAGTATATGGGCATTTCAATTATTAGGTCTGGAAAAGTACAAATGGTCAAATCTTAATGTCAAAAATATTTTCATCTTTGTCAACCAGGTTTTGCGCCTGCAGGAGGAGAAGACCTTGCTCAGACAGAGTTCAGAACAGGAAGTCGGTCAGCTGTGGACCCAGCTGGAGAGCATGAGAACTAATCGTCAAGAGCTAGGAGGTGAGATTAATACACCAGCTTGACAATGTGACAGAATGCACCTTTTACATTGTTAGCAATTTCTGCTTGTAGTGCTGGCATATACAGAGATACAGAGGGAACAAAACTAAAACTTAATTTTTTTTGACATCAAATGAATGAGGACATTGTCTGTTGTTGTGTCTCGCCTCTCCATCTTTGTCTGCTTTACTGTCTTACAGAGCTTAAAGAGCAGCTGCTAGCTCGTTCATCTCGTGTTGAAGACATCGAACGCCTGAAGACAGAGTTTAATGAACAAAAACGAGAAATTAAAGAGCAGAATGAGGCTGAGCTGGAAAGCCTGAGGAGGTATTTGAGCACAAGGCGCTCAAAAACACACATAGTCTTGATGCCTTTATTCTCACATTTTTTTAAATTTGAAATGTAACAATTTGAATATAAACTGATATCTGAATAGTGGCTGTCTCTGAAAATTATTACTTTGTATTGGATAGGGTCTACTTTGTCAGTGCTCCACAAAGTGTACATATTTTACATTCATCCTCTCACAGGTATTTCGAGAAGCGGTTGCGTGCAACAGAGGAAAGCTACAAAGAGGAAATTGCTCTGCTCCAGTTGAGGCTGGTAGAAGGTGCCTTGGAGGAATCAGTGCTTAAAACCACAGATGACAAGTATGTCATTTTGTCTCTGTGTAAGATAAGATTCAAGGAGTTTAGTCCTACATATATATTTTTTTAAAATATCCGTACCTTTCATCTCTTTTCAGTACTATGTCTCAAGGTCAAGCTGGAAAGGAAAAAGATGTTCTTTCTGATACTGACAGACTGGAGAAACAGAAGGTAAGATATGAACATTGTGACCTGCTATCTGTACAATATGTTTTGTCTTCAAGGTAGGTGATTTCAAGCCAGTGTTTGCCTACGTTACTTTGTTGTTGTTAATCATATGGGTAATGAAGCATCGTTCTGCTGTACGTCTTATCCAGGAAACACTTGACACTTTGAGGCTTGAGCTGGAGGAGAAACACACAATGGACCTTTCTGATCTGGAATCCTCATTAACTCTCTCCTTTAAGGAAGAGCTCCAGCAGGTCTGACATTAACCTGAACATTTGGGTGGTTATTGGCACATAGTGTCGTTTACTCTTTTGTTTACTTGTTGTGTGTTAATACTTGTATACCAGGTGCGCTCAGACCTCACTGACCATTACTACGAAGAGCTGCAGGAGATGAAGACTCGTCATGCCATGGACCTGGAGCAACTCAGAGCCAAACTTTCTGACAGTCATCTACGAGGTGCTTCACACACACTCTTTAATAAAATAAAAGCATTCCATCTTTTATTGCAAGGTTGTTAACTTAAAAAAAACCTCTACAATTACCTTTATTGTAGACCTTACCAGAGTCCGTTTTGAGGCAGCAAGACAGGTTGAGGTGAGAAAACATAATTGAATGATAGACAATATATGAGACACTGGCTTTATGATCAATTAATGCATTTTTTGACATCTAATTAGGTTGAGGTTGAACAGAGGATATGGCGTCACAGTGAGGAGCTGCAGACGAGGATGACCATCATCCACACACTGGAGAACAGGCTGGAGGCCTTGAGTAAGCAGCATGCTGCAGAAATGCAGAAGAACATGCAAAAGGTACATTTATAACCCTGCCTAGTAGAAATTAGCCTGTACGGTGAAAAAAATAACTGAACATCATATACACAAAAATAAAGATTGAATAATACAATGTGGGACTTTCAAAACATGTTATTTATGTTTCTTCCAACTGCTTCAGTTGAAACAGGAGTTTTCTGTGGAGCTTTCCCATCTTGAGGAAGCGCTGAAACAAGAGAAGGAGCATGTGCCGGAGAACATAAAGAAGCTGAGAGAAGAGCTTCAAGACAAGCATGAAACTGAGATCTCTGCACTGAAGTCAGACCTTGACAAAGAGATGCAGGAGAAAAAAATCCTTGAAAAAGCACTTCAGGAGGAGAAGGAGAAATTCAAGTCTCTACAGGTTGCACCGGACAGTGATGAGAGTAAGGATTTTTGACCCACATGAGTTGTTAATTTAATGTTCTTTAATTACATCTTCTACTCAGATCAGATGTTTTGGACACTGAGTACCTTTTATATTGTGAGTCTCCATCAGTGTCTAATACGTCTTTCTTTTAGATCCACAGGACGTAATGATGAGACAGAGACTAGAAGCACAGTACAACAGTGAACTGCAAAAGGCAAAGAACTGCATGTCTTCAGAAATCAAGGAGCTCACTGTCCTGCTACAGGAGCAGGGTGAAGAGCGGCTGCGCCAAGCCGAAGAAAGGTGAGATCTGTCTGAGATCAAGGTCCTAAAATCTCAGTTGTTGCCGGAGGTGTTTTCTTTTGGCTTTAAAGATGGTTATCATACAGAATGTGCGGAGTTTCTTCTCAATTTTAAAAAACAACTTGCAGTTTAAAAAAGTGCAGCTTTCATTATTGATTGTCTTTCTTTTTTGTGTCTTTTTTTAAATTAAATAAAATGTGAAGCTAAATGGTGAAAATGTCCTCGTGATTCTAACGTGGCTACTTCAAATTTAATCCAAAGTCCAAAACTTTGTTATATAGGTTGCAATAAAAAAAATAATCTGCACATTTTATTAGACATCTATTTTTGATTAATTGATTCTTTGTCAGTATCACCCCCCCTTATACAATCTGACAGTTATTATACAGACAAAAAATATCCAGGTATCATGCTGCTGGTCTTGTGATGAAATGCTATGCACTGAAAATGGCTTTCCTTAAATCATAACATAAACACTGTTTTGAAACCCTGTTTTTCTTATTCAAAGTCCCATTAATGATTTTGTGTATTTATTTAATGTCTGTGTGTTCAGGTTCCAAGAGGAGAAAGCAGCTTTGGAGCAGCATTTGGTCCAGAAGTATGAAATATCAGTGGCGGAGTTAAAGAACAAACTTGAGTCAGAGCTGGAACATGAGAGAGCAACACTCCTGACAAAACACTCCCAAGAGATGGACACACTCAATGCCAAACACAAAGCACAACTCGAATCACTCAGTGCCAGTCACAGAGATCAGCTTGCAGCTATGGCCGTTAAGCTTGAATCGAAGCACAATGCTGAGCTTGTTGCCTTGGAAGCAGCCCTCAATTCCAAACGAAAGGAAGATCTTGAAAATCTGGAGGCCGTTCTTCAGGAGACCAGTCAGGCTCATCTGGAGGCTTTAGAAGCAGAATTGTCTCGTAGACACCAGGAAGAGAGAGATGAACTTGAAAAGAGGATGCTGGGTAATATGGACACTCTGGAGGCCACTTACCTGAAGGAAGTGCAAGTAAGGAACCACAAGCCATAGAAAGTAATAATAACATCATTTGGGATGGGTACTGAACCCTGATATTAAACAGACTTACTAAATTCTTACAGACGGCACATCAGTAAACTCTGACATTATCTACTCTGCTTTCTGTACTGGAACATTTAGGAATCTAGACTTCCTATTTATTACTACCACATAAACGTTATCTTGCATTTTTTTTATCTCACCAAGTCATCTCTAATTTGTCTGATACAGTTTCCCAGTCCGAAAGAGAAATCTCTGTCGGAGCTTGTGTGTGAGGGGCGGAGGCAGCTCCCTCTGTCACACACTGCAGCACAAACAAACACAGACCCTGCTTTTAGTGGCAGTGCTGACCAAGTAAATATTCAAAAGGGTGGTTACACTATGCTTGTTGCCACAATTGCAACAAGCCATTTGCCATGGATTAGTTTGTCGAGACATTGACCAGAAATGGTCAGAGCATCGTCTGAACAGTCTTCAGATATTCAGTACCAGTGCCACGGCGCTTCGACAACCTCTGTTGTTAGTGTTTTACTTTATTTTCATCCTCTCTCTTACAAAAATGTTGGTGGTGGCAGAGGTAGAAAAGTTATTCTAGAAGTAATATTTATATTGCACAGTAAAATCACTGTTGAAAAAAGTCATGCATTCACGTTTTTACTTAAAAGTGAAGAAAATGTAAAACAAACAAAAAAAATTAATGTTAATTCTGCTCCCAATTTATTTTTTTTTCTCTTAAAAAGACAAACAAAAAGAAGCAATAAGAATACCATTAAGGTACTAGATCGATAAGCAGTGTCTGTAAGAGTAGGAGTACAGTTAAAATGTTAACGATACCCATCCCTCAGCATAATGTCTAATCAATGCATGAAGAGCCCTAAAAATACACTGGCTTTATTTAATTTTCTCCATTTGTATGTACTTTTTAATGCATTTGTCTTTTCATTTGCAGACACTGCGTGATCAAATGGTTCAGCTTGAGGAGAAACATCGTCAAGACCTGAATTGCCAGAATTCAGATCATAAACAGCTGATGGAGCGCCACAGTGCAGAGCAGCTGTCCATCAGGGAGGAACTGAGGAAAGAGCTGGCTCAGGTACACATGGAGAAATTTAGAGCGATGGCAGCGGAGCTCAGCCACGTTCACAAGGTACGAAATGAAGATGGCTGGTTGGCCGGTACTCTCAATCAGTAAATCTGTGAAATCACATGTAATTGGAAAAATTCTGCAAAAGAGTAACACTTTTTTCCCTATGATTGGTTCTTTTAGACTGAACTGGCTGCACAAAAAGAGGCCTTAGATACTGAACACTGCAAAGCCCTGGAAACACTTAAGAAGCAGGTACTTATTCAGTAATCCCTCCATTACGTTTGTTTTTCAGTGTCGTAAAAGGCCAAGAATTGGGTTTACTCTCACTAACATCTGGGCACATATAATTGTGGCATAGTAGTTTGAGGTACATACAGACATTCAGGGAATTAAAGATTTTCTCTATTTCTGTATTGTGAAATTCAACATTCAGTCATAGCAATACAGTGTTTCCTACTGATGGACTATCTATTGTGATGGTTTTCATTTATTCCTAACTTGAAGCACTGTGTTCACACAGCAGTAGCTTGTAAGAAGATATTCTCTGGTATTTAACCTTTCTCGGTAAAACTGCAAATATCTTAGCAGTTCTCTTTATGACAGTCGTATAAATATATTATTGCAACATAAAATTTCACAGTTATCTCTGTCATGACAAGAATCGTGTTTTTGAATGCACAACAGCTTTTGTTGTTTATGTTGTCTTTACCCTTGTGCTTTTTAAGATAATGTTTTGCTGATGAGCAAAATTTAATTTGTTTTTATGTCTTGTGCACTTTCTCAGGTTTTAGAACTCGAGCTTCAACACAGCACTGCTCTGCAGGACCTCTCACGTTCTTGCACTGCTGAAAAAGAGCAACTCATCGAACGGCACCAACTCCAGCTACAGGTGTGTGTGTGTGTAATGCATGAGTGAGCATCATGCTGCCTCGGGGTGTGCGTGAGGGGAATTTGTGTCTTTTACAGGCTGAATGAACATGTCATGCTCTGAATTGTGGGATGCACTCCAAATTCACATCCCGTCTTCTTGGCTGGATTGCTCATGAGGTGTTCATTGTATCAAGGTGTAGCACATATCAAATCAAACTGCTCAACTTGACTTTTCCAACGATGCTAGATGCTTCTGTTTGCGACTAACAGTAATTTTGAATTAAGATCGAACATTTGCCTGGTTTGCCTTTCCTGACGTTGCGCCTCTGCAGTTAGACGACTGTTTGTGCACAGTTCAGTCAATGAAAAATTGACATTTACCACTGTTAGTCACTAAGCACATATTCTTTCAAATTGCTGTTATGTATGATACAATATGTTGAGACACATGTAAAAACAGTTTCATAATGCTAAATATTTTTTCCTTAATATAAAACCTGATCTAAAAAATGCCCTATTTTATGATATTAAATAATGGAAGATCCAGATAGCTTAGACTCTTCTGAAAAATGAACATGTTCAGCATGCAAGGCTAGCCACTATTATTACCAAGATAGGAGCTTAAGAGCAAAGGTACTTAAATTACCCTAAAAATAGGGTTCGTTGGGTTAATGGGTGCCACTTACACTCTTGTGTCATTGAGTCATCGTTAATCTTTTATAATTGTGTATTTTTGTGTAGAGGCACAAAGTATTTATTTTGACTTTTTCTCAGAAGCACTTAAATTGTGACCATTTGGCCCGTTGCATATTAGGGCATTAACTAAATACACACGTCTGTTGCAGGAGCTGAGGGGAGTCTCAGCCCGAGAATTGGAAGCATGTCGCAGGGAGCTTGAAGAGGAGTCATCAAGGCAACGACAGCACTTCCTAGAAGAGGTGGAGCTCCTCAAAGTCCAATCAGAAGAGCGACTGCAGGACAGGATTAATCAACTGAAGGTAAAAGAGGAGAAAAGAAAGAGATGAAAAAAGGATGAGACGGAGTGGATTGCTTAGCAGTATCCTTCTGAGTAGGATTTTTAAATAAATGAAAACACCCCTGAGGCAACCATGTGTTCGTATATAATCAATTCATTGTACGTGAAAAATATAGTAATCTTTCCCAGTTCATCTTTTTTAAAGTTGTGTATTTATTTGACTCTCAGTGCTTGTTACATTATTATGTAATGGCTCTGGATTACTGAGAGCTGTAGAGTGTGTGAGTGGTGGCATTGCCCTCTCTAAGCTCCAGCTGCACCAGTTTGTTCCTAGGGATAGTTCTTTCTCTTGGACTCTCTCCCACTGGAGCTTTATTCAAACCCAGTTTTCTCATAATCCCACCATCATATATAGAAGTGTTCGCGTCCGTCTGTCTCTCTGTTTTCTGAACTGGTGTGCTGTCGGGTTGTGCATTTGTTGTGTTGCTGCCATCTGAACAGTGGCTAAATGGGATGGGTCTAAGCTTTTTATCCTCTGATGCAGAAGGTTTTAAGGCTGAAGGTAGTTTTTTTTTTTTTTCAGACATTAGCATTTGACCATCTGAAATGTGCAAGCCAGTAGTCAGTTTTAAGCCAGCGAGACATGACCAGAGATCTGAAGGATGAATAAACAGCCAGGACACTGCAAGTTTTTTGGTGTTTGGTGCTCTGCATCTCTTAATTCATGCATCCACTTCACTTTCTTTAAAGACGGAGTTTCAAGAGCAGAAGGAGGCGGAGCTTGAAGACCTGAGGCGGAGCTTCACATCTGAACAAGAGGACAAGGAGCTAAGTTATACAGGCAAAATGAGTCAGCTCACTGCTCAACTGCAGCAACTGGATGTTGTGGTGGCCCAGGTACCAGCTACACGCACATACAAAATAATCTACCAAGGCCACAGCTGTTACAGGGTTTTACATGGGAATGTTCTTACTTCAGATAGAAAGCTTAAGTCAGGTGTCAGCTGGTGTGTTACTTGGAGAGACAAGACTAAACAGGAAAACATGTTGTACTATGGGTATTATAATTCAAAGAACAAAACTCAGGAGATGAGTGTGAAGTGGAAACTGAAGGTTGGTCAGAAAGTCTGGGAACTAAGAACAAGGGAAGAATATTTCTGCAAAGGCATGGCATCCATAGCTTTGATTTTCCTCTTTCCCTTACATCAGATTATATCTTGTAAAAGAGATTAGCATATGAATGAGTCCAAATTTAAATGTCTGTATATGTTGTGTGGTCAAACTGTCTTGGTTGTAGCAAGCAGTAGAGCTGAAACAGCTCAATAAATGATTAGTCAACCAACGGGGGGGAAAAACCAGTGACTAATTTTATAATGAAATCATCTGTCTCTAATTTTTCAAGCTAAAATGTAATATTTTCCTCAATTCCAACTTCTCAGTTGTGAATATTTGCTACTTTCTTTGACTTATGGGAGAGTTAATTAATATTTTTGGTTTTGTACTGTTGATTTGACAAAACAAGATATTTCATGATTTCACCTCAGGGTTCAGGAAATTGGCTGTAATTTTGAACAGTTTTCTCATTTTTTGTAGATAGGAATGTATAGTAACAATCAGCAGATTAATGATCATATTAAAAAAAATCACAAGTTAGTAATCCAGAAATGTAGTAACATACAGTATGGCCTTTTTTTTTTTTTTTTAGGTTAAACACGTTTCTCTTTCCATTTATTTTAGGTAGTTTTTGTTGGGTTGTTGTTGTTGTAATTTGAAGCGTGCCGAAACTTTTGTTTTTTGTATTCTCTTATTTGCTTTACCTTTTCTCGTGAACACATGATTTCCGCAGTCCCACTTTTATACCTCTGCTGAATCTGTAAATCGATGAGTCTGTGTAAATGTCCCTGATGTTTGTGTATATTTGTTTCCATGGCACTTGTCCAGCTCGCGTCTTCATAGTGAGATATTAACGCCACTGCCACGCTCACCTCCCCATGAGGATAGCAAAGAGCGCTTAAGAGGTTGCTGTTGTCATGGCAACGGCATTGTTTTGTTGAGGCAGGTGGCTGCATGAGACGTTTTTGTTGGGAGGGAGCCGGAAGGAGAGGGAAAAAGAGAGGGAAGACATGGTGAAGGGAGAGGGAGAGAAGGAAGAGGTTGAGGGAGGTGAGGTAAGAAATATGATCACAGACCCTGAAGGAAACTTTTGCAGCTCTTGTTTTTGAATGTATGTCAGTTCATGTAGAAGTGGGCTTGCGTCACGACTCTGCTGACTTGGGACTTAAGCAGAATCTTTTTGCCAACAGTGCTTGATGATTACGGTCAGTGTGTGTACGTGTGTGCATGCATTAGGCTGGTTTAAGTTTGTGTTTATGCCTTACATAAGATGTAGTCAATGTATTTTGGATAATAGCTGTGTTATCACTCCTGAATAAGGACAATCAACTGCTGGTTTTGATTTTCTTTCTATTCCACTGCGTACCTTCTGTGTTTGTCATGCTTTTGGCTCTGATAAGATGTCTGTGACTATGTGATTTTTTTTTAGTTTCTCTTACTGTGATGCTCTATGAGCAAACAGAAAGAGATTGCAGTGATCCAGTGTTTGGGGCATTCATTTTATCCATTTGGCTTGAACTTGCCTTGTTTCAGTGTGCTGCTTCTTTTCAGGGATTTAGTTGCACGCATGGGTAGGTTTTAAACAAGCGCTAACAACTGGGGAAGTTGCTAGGTTTGTCACAGGTGTGGATAGACTGAGCAGTGGTTTCCTTTTGTGTTTTCCAGCTGCGGGCAGAGGTTGGGTGTCTGCAGGGAGAGTTAGAAGGAAAACGTGCAGAGATGGAAACTCTGGACACCCTCCTTCAACGGAGGGAGAGAGAGACTCAGGAGGGAGGCAACCTTCTGAAAATGCTCACTGACGACTTACAGATGGCCAAAGAGGAAAAGTAAGTGATGCTCTGTATGATTTTTTGAAGTTGTATTCACTGATTCATGTGTACAGCTGTTGCAGATAGATGAGGTTCACGAGATGCGTCTTTCAGATTGAAAACAGCAGCTTTCAGTTAATACCACAAGTTTTGCCTTGCTTGTCATTTCAGTTTATCAAATATTTTAAGAAACATATTTTAGTTTTTAATCATTTTAAACTTCTGCCCTGCCAAGCCTTGCGAGTATTTCAGGAAACCTTATGTCATAAAAACATGTACAGTATTTCACTGGAAATAAGCGAGGAGGTGATTGTTTGTTTGGTTTCTAAATGTGTTTTTTTTGAGGCACTTGCCAATATCCAAGTTCGTATTAGTAGCTCCCAGTGTGGTCATACACTTGCCTTGATGTGTGTATATCTGATGTATCACTGCTGTTTTGCCAGACTTGACCTGCACAGTGCAAATGAAAAGCTGAAGAAGGTGCTGATTGAGATGCTCCGCAGCATCATAGCAACAGAAGAACTGATAGGACAAAAGCTCAGTGCAAGAACCAGGACATCTGAGCTGACAAGTCAGCAGAGGAGCTCAACAGGGAACAAAGATGCTCAAGAATCAGGTCAGTCAACCTCAGTTTTTCACAAGTTTTGAAATATTAAAAACTTCAATAATACAGCAGGTTATTTGTTGGGCTCACTTGTTGTTAAGAATATAGTTGATTATTTAAAGCGTTACATTTTGTTCTTGCTTCCATGTGTATTTTTTGTGTGTAATTTTGACTCTTTAACAGGTATTTCGGTGGCAGACTTTTCATCAGAGGACCTGGAGTTGACCCACCAGCTCTGTGAGAGTCTGCTGGTTTCAGATACACAAATCAATCCTGGAGGAGAAGAAGCCGCTCTGACTGCTTGCAGCAGGCTACGTCAAACAGTAGACTCACTGCTTGAGCTGCTCAACCAGGCCAATTCACAGGTAACTGATACATAGATGTACTGAAACCTCAGCAATCCACACAAAAACCTTCTTTTATGTTTTTGTCCCTTGTATTTATAATGTTGTGTGAGCTACGTAATTATTGTTATCACTTTTTTTTTCTTCTTTTTTTAAATAGCTGGAGCAGACTCACAATGTCCACCTTTCACTGGAGGAAAGGTTCTCTCAGGGCAGAGAAGACTCCGCCCAGCTCCTTGAACAGCACAAACTCCTCCTGGAGCAGCTTGATCAGGAGGCCAAGATGAAGAGCCAACTCCAGCTGGAGCTCCACAAGGCAGAAGGTGAGCAAGAAAGCCCTTCTTGCTCTATCTGTTAGATCCTGTCCTGGGCTGAGACACACTGTCAACGCACTGCCTTTCACTGCCTAACTTATATCTGTTATTTCTGAAGCTGAGCATGAGAATCTTAAAACATGATTTTTTTTCCTTTTCACATAAACCTCTTGCATTTCCCTGACATGTTTAGGACTCCTGGAGGGCTACATAGCTGAAAAAGCAGTCCTAGAGGAGTCTCTGCAGCAGAAGGAGTCTCAAGAGGAGAGGCTAGTGGAGGAGCTGGAAGATCTGAAGTTGAAGCTGCAGCAGATGCAGAGCTTCACTGCAGAGCTGGACAGCCTCAGAGTGAAGCATCAGGAGCTCAGTGAGGAGCACACACTTCTCCTGCGCCAGAAGGAGCATCTCTCTGCTGGACTCGGGGAGAGAGAGAAAGGTGAGTGGAAGAAGCATAAAATCGTTTGCGTCTGTCTGCATAAAAATGTTACACGACCTCTTTAGTGAGCTTGACCATATCATTATGTAATGCCTGTGCTCAGATGTGTCTTTTCTCCGTAGGCCATTGGCTCAATTTAGATCCTGACGCAGGTTTGTGGGTCAGAGTGGAGTATGAGTGTGTCATGACGGGGTAGGGATGAAAATGCAGTTTATTTGCAGTGCTGTGTGAGGTTGCCATTTAAAATACTGCCACTGCCAGAAGCTTGCAGCAAAGCTTCTTGAGTGCTGTGTCATTTGTGGTTGTTTTACTGAAAACTCAGTATGTGCAATTGTAGGTATTTAACTTCTCTCTTAGGTCTTGTCTGCTTTTAAAATGTGTTTGTTTGCATCTACATCAAAACAATTTTCCTAATCTTCTTTTTTTTTTTTTTTTCCAGCTTTGTTGGCAGAGGCAGAGCGTTTGACCCAAGATAGGCTTGACTTGCAGCGGCAGGCAGAGAAGGACCACAAATCTCTGTCCCTGCGCCTCAGGACCCTGGAGAGAGAGCTTGAAGAGCAGGAAACCAAGGGCCTGGAGACAGAGCTGCACCACAAGACCCACACTGAGGATCTCAGTCAGCGTGTCCAAGCACTCGAGAAACAGCTGAAACATGACCGGCAGTTTATAGAGGTTAGTTTTTACTAAATAAAATAATGTTACAGTTTAAAAATACAGTGCAAGTCTGAATTAATCTACTCTTTTTAGTTGTCCTTTCATTTGCAGCTGTCTAAACGCCTCAGATAGCCGTTATTATAGGTTGCATTCTCACTTGATTGTCTATCTAGGTTATTCGAGAGCATCCATTTCTCATGTTGGTGCTTAATGTTGAGGACACAATCTCGATTACATAATTTGTTCTTATGCATATAGGAGCAGGCTGTGGAGCGTGAACATGAGCGAGATGAGTTCCAGCAGGAAATACGCAGGCTCGAGGCCCAACTCAGACAGACCGCCAGTGTTGATAACAAAGGACACAGGGTGAGGCTCATTGATGTGATACAAATGTGTGTAAACATACAGTGTGAAGTGAATATTGCATTTTTACCATTATCTATGTTCATTTCCAAGTCTCTATGAATTGGTCACATTTTGTTGCAAAAAAGCTCATCTGCTGCAAGTAGTATCGCCTTCAGATTTGTCTTTATTTGAATGTATGAATCCTAAAATGGGATAATAGTATCTTTACCCAAACCTCATCATACAAAATATTTCCATTTCTAGATCCAGTACATAAAGGTAGTAAAACATTACTGCATTGGAGTGAGTGTGTGCTCTCGACATGTGAATGCCCAGTGTGTTTTGCTGAGTGAATTTTAAAGCAGTTAACTAGAGAGTACATAGTAGCGTGAATTACAGAGGTTGAAGTGATGAATGCATTTTGCCAATGAGCCTGACTATTGCCATGTGTTTATCCCTGTGCTGAATGGATTGCTGTAGTTTGAGGACTTGGTTCTGCAGGTATGAAATCTAACTGTAGCGTACTTCTCTTAGCTCCTCTTGTGCATGGTGTGTGTTTTACATCATTATTTCTGTGTAACCATCCATAGGTTGATTTTTTTTTTAGTTTTTTTTTAGTTCTTATATGTGCTTGTCATAGGTACTATATTCATTCTCATTTTATCATCCATTCACTAATATTTATTTGCTTCTTTTTCACACTTCATTTCTTTCATTTCCATCTCACTTCTCTCTGGAATGACTTTCACTTCAGTGTCCATACAGTGGCTGCAGATCTGGAATGGCTTATATAGTTTTAAATCTTGTAGTTTTACATTTGCAAATCCATTGCTACTGCTTAAAACTGCATGAGATTGTTATACAAAATGTTGTTCCCTCTGTCTCTGCAGGTGGAGAGTCTTCAAGCTATTATCAAAGATAAGACAGAGGACCATGCCTCTTTGCTTGCAGCCAATCAGCAAGCCCAGCGTGATCTTGCAGAACGCAATGAGGAGATAGATAAGTTAACCGGGCGAATCAGAGAGTTGGAGCAAGCTTTGCTTAACAGTGCTGAGAGCAATAGATCTGTCAGTCACCTGGAACAAGAGCTCCACAGAGTGAAGTTGAGAGAACAAGAGCTCACACAAGTAAGAACAAAGTGCACACCTTCACTTCAGATAAAGTGTCAGCCTTCACCCTCATTCACTGATCCTCTCTTCTGTCAGGATAAGCAGGCACTGGAGCAGCAGCAGCTGTCCAACAGGCTTCAAATCTCAGCCCTTCAGTCCAAATTGGATGAGACAAGACATGGTTACCATGACAACATACATGACCCCACCCAGGAGCTGAGGAATGCCCTGGACACTGCTCAGCAGAGTCTACAGAGCAAAGAGCAAGAGGTCTGTTAGGTTTTATGTAAAGCTGGTGTGTGGTAGCGAAGATAATTTTGGCAGATGAGTGATAGATGCTGATGGACACATTTGGCTGCAGTGCCACCTTTTGGTAGAAATGTGTATTAAAACCCATATCCACTTTTAAAAATCATAACTCTTACTAGGGATCTATCTAATTTCAAAATGTTTATCCCACTGCACAAAAATATGTTGCAATTACAATAGTTGTTTTAGTTTTTATTTCATGAGTAATGTTGTATCTCTTAGATTGAAGTCTTGCTTGGCCAACTGGAGAATGTGCAAAGAGACCTGAGCATCAAAGAAGTTGAGCTAAAACACCTCACACTACAGCTGGAACTACTGACAAATAACAATGCAGCTCATGTTAATGAGCTTCACGAGCAGATTGATGCCCTCAAGGTAAAGACTACTTTGTCTTCACTACAAACAATAGACTAATAGTTGAGGGGTATATCTCTCCCTCTCAGATGATTAAATATGTACTTAGGTGATACTATAATGAGCAAATCAAAGCCAGTTCAATGCAATTCAAATCAGCTGTGATTAGTATTTAACAGCTGTAGTGTTATTTGTTGTAATAATTCCAATACAGAATGAGCTATGCCTTTTTTTATGCTGTGTTCAATGTTTTCCTCATAAGTCTTTTAAGAATGTGAGACAAGTCTGGGGTTTAAATTAGTTCATGAATTAAACCTCAGTCTTTTAGTTAACAATTAAACCTCTATCATCTATTATATTTCAATGAATTCTAGTTGAATCTTAAAATAGTATGTGCACCACTGCTTACAGGAGAATGTGTCTGCCCTCACCATCATCAAGGAGGAAAAAGACAGATGCAGTGACGTGGAGGAAACTGAGGAAGAAACCCTCCCCTCAGCACTTCTTCAGGAGAAAAACCAGGAGATTGACCACCTTAATAGTGAGATCCAAAAACTAGAACAGGAGCTGGAGAACGCCAGGGACAAAAAGGTCAGTGTAAGCACGCACCAAATATATGCAGATAGCATGTGAGACCGTGTCAAAAATATAAATGTTTGCTTTTGATCTACTCCTTCCAACAGGAACTGGAGGTTGAGCTTGAGGATTTGCGCTCACAGGTGGAACATCTGCAATCTGAAATCACAAGAGTGCGTCAGGACAAACAGGAAGAAGAAGAGCGTCTTCATGAGGTCATCAGTACTTTGCAGGCAGAACTTGCCACCTTAGGGCCCAACTTGCATGAAGTCAGTGACTCTCAGGACGGAGACAGCATCAATCCTTCACCTGCTCCCAGCCCTGAACCTCAGCACTTCACCATCCAAGAACAAGAGAGGAGGGGAGGGCCGAACAGCCTGAAGCACGAGCTGAGTCTGACTAATTCTGCCTCCTCTCGCTCTCTCCGATCTCGTCTCAAGGCCCTTCAGAGTCAGCTCGAGACTGCAGTGGCAGAGAAGGAGGGACTGGAGCGATTACTGCTCACTCAGGAGGAAGAGTACAGAGGACAAGGGGAAGAGTTTGGAAGGAGGCTTAAAGCTGAGAGAGAAACGTCAGATGAACTCAAAGGTTTCCTCATCCTGAAAGAAGCTGAGCTGGAGGAGGTCAAAGCTCAGGCAGAAGAAGAGAGGAAGAAGAGGGACAGTTGGAAGGTTCAAGCTGAAGAGGCAAGTGCTCTACTCAAAGACAAAGCCCACCTCAACTCTCTGGTTTTGGAATTGCAAAAGAATGAAGACGAGAGAGCAGTACATCTTGAGGCTCTAAAAACAAAGGAACAGCAGATGAAAATAGAAATGGAGGTTCTCAGAGAAACTAGTCTCACTCTTGAGAGACAAGTCCAGGAGGTAAGAGCTGAGGTGACGGACATGGAGGAACTGGTTGCTGAGGAAAGGACAAAAATTAAAACCCTTGAGACTGTGAAGGGAGAGCTCTTTGCTGAACGTGAGGCGCTGAGGAGGAGGGAGGGTCAACTCCAGGAAGAAATTGAAAGGCTAAGACAGGAAGGGACTTCAATGAGAGCCATTATCCAGGACCTGACAGTTAAACTTAATGAAAAAGAAACCGGTCAAGAGGAGGCTCAAAAAGAAGTGCTGGTAAGTGTTAGTTTGACGGTGACTTTGTTGTAGCTTAGCACTTTTAAAAGTATAAACCAGTGTAAGCCAAAATCTGCCCTTCTGGTCACCTCCTAGTTTGATAAGCAATCTTTAAATAATAGAAAGGAGCTGCAGTTGTATATAATTTTTTTCCCCCTACCAGTTAAGCTATTGACTGTTTTCCCCAGAAATCTAATCTTAACTTTTCTCCAAGAAATGAGCTGACTAATTCATTTGAGAGCATTGTATGTTGGTAAACTGTGTGCCACGGCACAAATTAAAATGTACACAACAAGCAACAACAATGTAGTGATAGAGAAGAGAAAAAAATAGTAAGAATGAATTGAAGCAATTTAGAAAAACATTTTTTTAAATATGGACCAATCGCAGCAGCCCTGTCATGGCAATATATTTATAATGTTTTTTGTAGTTATGTCTGTAAAAAGTAAATGATCAAAAAAAGCCCTTATTGTGTCTTTTCATGCAGTTGGAAGGGGTTTGTTAAAATACTACCAGTTACCTGGTAACTCCATGACCCTGCTTCAACAAGCCTTCAGTCCAGACAGAAAACTGCTGCTTTTCTAGCATACAGCTGTGGTAGCGACTGCAGCCAAGATCACATCTGGTTGTAGTTAGGGGCGTCGCTGCGATGACGTGTTACGGCACTGAAACAGCAGACTGGGTTTCGCACAGAGGAAGTGACATTAAAATAAGGAAGCAGGAGGAAAACCTTTGGTAGCTCTTGGTTTTAAAGCTCTGTTGCGCTTTATTTTTCTTTTCTTTTTTTTCGCTATATCTTGGCAGAATGTGGTAAGAAAGAGTTGTGATATTTGAAAGAAAGCAGGAAGCTGTAATGGAGCGGTTGGGTTGCAGCATGTCTCTGCATTCACTCACTTTGTTTCTGCCAGTGACCGGCTGTATTTTGGAAAATGTAGTCATTGTCACAATACACTGGAGGGGTTTTCTATAACGATTGTAAATGATTGCATGATCTGCATTAGACGTGAACATTGCTTGTCCTACATCATATGGCACTCATTAAAATGCTGTTACGTTGCAAAGCACTGAACTCCGGTTATCTGATGCTCGTGTACAACTTGTCTAGTTTTTGTTTTTTGTTGTTTTGTTAGACTGAAGAACTAAATGAAAAGTAAGAATGTGAATATATAACTTATCCATCAAAGTCATCATTGTGATACTTATCATTGCTGTGAATGTCTCCCTTTTTCTCAGACTCATGCCGAGGCGACCCTGGCCAAAGCAGACGCTGCCTTGAGAGAAAAGGAGGCTGAGCTCGCCAGGCTGAGGGCTGAGCTGACTGCAGCGAAACAGGGACTGAGTAACAGTACAGAAAGGGCTGAAAAACTCCACGAGGAAGGACAGGTGGGAAGATGAGAGCTGAGCGCAGAATATCAGATATAAGCTGTATAATATTGTAAATGAATGTGTCAGTCCTGAGGATTTTAAGCTGGATTTTATTCACTTATTTCCGTCTGCCAGACCAAAGACCGTGCACTCGTCGATCTGGAGACCGATAACCAGCGACTGAAGGAGGAACTTCAAACTCTTCAGGAGGACTTGGCTATCCAGGAAGAGGAACTATCCTATCAACAAAGAGAACTACAGCAACTCAGACAACAGTGTCATCAGGACACACTTCCTCACCACCAGGAATACCCACAGAAGGGTGAGTACTAAGAGTCTTTGCACTTATTCTGTATGTACAGTCCTTTTGCATATGCACAACAACAACATAAAAGAATTTAACGTTATTTGAGTTGGGCATCTCCTTTTTCTGTTAGGAGGAATGTAGTAATGTTTGTCTAGTATTGGGAGTAAATGGGTAGTGGAACCAACAGCATCTAACCAAAGTGAACTTTTTTGATTGTGTTATTTGTTTTAATGTGAATGTTTTTGGGTTTTGGCTTTTTGCTTGGACTGAACTATCAATTTGCTTTGAGCACATAATGGACATTTTCTGGTATTTTATAGACGAGTTTGTCAGGACTCAGATGAAAGACTGATATGTCACGTCTTAAAGATAATGGCATTGCAACAGAAACATGTTCTCATATTGATAATGTTCACTTTCTCCATCAGATATTTCTCACAGAACATTTGAGAATGCTGTGACTGTCTCTCGAGATGAAGCCTCTCTGAGTTCTCCAGAGGTTTTAAGGAGACTCGAATGCTCTGAGGACAGAATCCCAGAACGGTTCCACAATTCTGTTCTCGGTTCTCGCCTGTCTGAGCTCAGCGTTCTGAACAGCACAGGCCCGGATCTCCCCCAGGTCAAATACTCTCCCAGGGTTGTAATGGAGCCTCCACACTCCAGGACCATCACCCCAGATCCAGTCACACAGAGTACCCACTCCCCAGGCTCTTTATCAGTATCTGACAACTTCTCCATGCTCGATTCGCTGGACGCCGACAAAGTATGTTGTCTGACATTTGCACGCATGCTGTTTTGTGCACTTATGTAACAAACATTTGGTCTTTTGTTTAGTTTGGATGTGATTAAATTTATGTAATTTTTTAGGTACGTGAGTTGGAGGAACTTGACTTAACCACTCCTCCATCTCCACTTGGTTCCACCTCTTCCTTGTCAGCACCAGAATGGGCCAGTGATGGATATGGCAGCAGTGAGTATTTCCACAATGACAGTTGAAACATCTTAAAGAATTAAGTCCTGTGGCTGTTGTGTTTAGCACTTTATATTGCAACAAACCTTGTCAAATAAGAGTTTGCTATCCTGTCCATGGTGCTCAGCCTGAACTGTTTCCTAGAAGAAACATGTATTTAGAAAAAATTATCAGGAACATATACATTTCTAAAAAGATAACCCGCTTTCTTAAAAAGTTGTGCACAGTTTTTTCACATATTTTTAAAAAACAGGGAGATCTTAATGGTTAAACTATGTTCAGCAGCAAACATGTGTTTACAAGAGCAGGGTGCCATATGTAGAAACTAAAAATACACTGCTGTCTATGTTGGCCAGGAACATGTCACCCAGTGCAGCACTGTTTTAGTTTTTGGACAAACTGGAGCTTTGGCACAGAGTAATAGTTAGGCTTTGTCATCACAGACAACACTTGTTGGTAGCATCACTTCATAGTTGGTTTTATATAGAATATCACCAGACTTAACTGTCTGTTCTCTTGTGATTCAGATGTGAGTTCAGAACTGGGTGCAAGGCTGAGAGTGGAGCTGGAACAGACTGAAAGGCTGGATGCTCAATTTATTGAGTATCTCCGCTGCAGAGGAATGAACCCCACTGCTAACACAGACAGTGCTGCAGGCAGCATGAGCTACAGTGATGACCTGTTGTCACCTGAGCTTCAGGTAGGCTTCACACACAGCTGACAGTGATTTTAAAGTAACAACAACCCTGAGTTTTACTTAGTTCCTTTATCTCCCTGCAGGGCCTGCTGAAGAAAGTGTATCAAGAAAGCTGCAGAATTCTCACTTTGTCCCAGCGTCGTGCCACTCCATCAACTCAGCCTCATGTTTCAGACTTGAAAGCCTTCTCAGTGAGTCAGACGCAGCATCATTCTGAAGATAGCTCCGCTCCATTGGACCACCGAGATAAATCATTATCTAATCCCCCCATGAGCTGGCAGCAGGAGAAGAGGGCACTGCAGGAGACTGTGATCGCTCTCCGAGAGTTGCTCTGTCGAATGGCACAGAGACACACACAAGTGAGTTTCCATGGTTTTAACTAAAGACTTTCAGGTAGTGAAAAGAATATTTGTTTTA
Source organism: Stegastes partitus (assembly GCF_000690725.1). Lineage (NCBI taxonomy): Eukaryota > Metazoa > Chordata > Actinopteri > Pomacentridae > Stegastes > Stegastes partitus. The sequence goes on from NW_007577814.1 coordinate 728,826, forward strand.
AATCTTAGTGGCATGAAGCTACAATGTTGACAGAGTTTGTTTATATGTGTAACTTGCACAACTTCATATCTCAGCCCTGTCCTTTAGTTGTACTTAGTATCTGTGATAATCCCTGTCTTCTTCCATCCTCAGACTGATTACAGAGGTGACGATAGCTGGCAAAGAGATCAGCTACAGATTGATGGACGGGTTGAATCCCACCTGAGGGCTGAGCTGGAGGAGAGCAAGAAACAAGTGAAACGTGCCCACGATGTTCAACAAGAGCAAAAGAACAAATTACTGTCATTGAGGTATGTTACATGCTCTGAGTAACAGCACTTAAGTGTGCCTTCTCTATAAATTGACCAATTATCTGCCACATATTAATTAAAATTTGCCTCCCCCCTTATTATTGAAGTTATCAAGTAGAAACAAACTGGTGCTATTTACTGGATTTAGTTTGTTTCAAAAGAGTTAAATAGTTTATTTATTGGAATCACAGTCTATGGCTACTTTGTAGAAGTGGGTGTGCATGTTTTAAGCTTTCCTTAAGTTTCTAGCAAGCTGTTTAACATCTCACTTCCGTAATATATAAATAATTAGGTACATGTATTATGTATTGTTAAAACAGTATTTAATGCATCTAGCCTCCCTCAGGTGTTTTTGTTTTCATTACTAGTGATGATGTCCAGACTGAAAACAGAGCTGCATTTCTGTGTTATTGCTGACACCAGTAAAGTCAGGCGATCCAGCTTAAGTGATAACTACCTTTATCAGTAACACTTCACATGAGTTTCTTAAACTCTCACACAAAATTTCAACTCTGGAGAATTATCACAGAAGCAGCTTTTTTCCCCCCCTTGTAATTGTGAGTAGAAACACAGTGTTCATGCTGCAAAGTAACCAACCAAGAATATTTGTTCTCACACGTGATTCAGTGCATCGACTTTTTTGTCAAATGACCTTGAGTTTAATCTACCAAAAAGCACAGGTAATGAAAACTAAGGTGAAAATGTATTGTGATTTTCCTCAGGCTGACTGTAGAAGAAGGTGAGGAAGCTTTGAAGAGGGAGCAGGCCAGAGTCGAGGAGCTTCAACAAGAACTGGAGCAGGAGAGATCCCTGAGTCTCTGTAAAGACAGAGAGGAGGAGGATAGGAGAGAGGTAAGACTGATTTGATCAGAAATATAAGCCTAAACTCAGAAACCAAACTGATTCGATCTATGTGAAAACATCTAGAGTATGTGGCAAGAATGTGCTTAAGTTTTCCCTGAAAAATGACCCCCTTCCCTCTCCAGACTGTACAGGTATCCTCTGAGCACCAGAGGTCAGAGGTCATGTGTCTGAAGGGTCAGGTGGAGCAGGAGAGGGTGGCCTGCAGCAACCTGAGACGAGAGCTTCAGATTGAACAGTCTCGCAGTGTGCTGCTAGAGAAACGTCTGGAGGACACCCAGAAGGAGCTAGAAGATGAACACAAACGTTCAGCCCACCAGCAAGAGCTCAGCTTGCAGGAAAAGACTCGTCTTGAGTGCCTCCTGACTGAAGCAGAATCTCGCTTGGCTGAGATTCACTCTAAGCTTGCAGATTCTCATAGGAAGCTTGATGAAGAGAGAGACCGTTGCTCCCGGCAGGTGGACGAGCTCAGCCGCAGAAATGAAGCTGATGCAGCCAGAGACAGGAAGTTCATCTCGGACTTGCGCTCTCAGCTAGAGCAGGAGCGAAGGCAGGGGGAGGAGCTGGCAGCTGTGACGGACAAACTACGGGCCGAGCTTCTGCAGAGCAGAAGGAAATGGGAAGATGAGGACAGAACGAGGAGGGAGGAGCTTCAGAGGGAGCAGGAGGCCGCCACCCGACATCGTGTTGCTGTGGAGACCTTGAAGGAGCAGAAACAGGATGCAAGCCGCGCTTTAGAGGTGGAGCGAGAGCGGTCCAGACGCCAAGGGACGGAACTCACAGAGCTGAAGGAGAGGCTCCGACTGCTGAAGGACAAAGAGAGGGAGAGGGAGGACCAGTGGGAGAGAGAGAGGAGGAAGGGGAGGCAAGAGCAGATGGAGAGAGAGAGGCGACAGGAGAGGACCAATAGCAAACTGGTAAGATTATCAATCTAGATCTTCTCTGATGTACTCACCATCTTTGCAAATCTAATGCTGTTATTTGAAATGTGTTTAGAATAATCCAACTCAACTCAATATGAATGTTTCTGACTTTAGTGTGAGTTGGAGTTGTTGAGGCAGCAGGACCAGCAGCGCATGCAGGAGCTGCAGCGCACTCTTGCAGAGCTGGAAAGAGAGGAGAGACAGATGGCTGCTGAGAGACTGTCTGGACGGGCAACAGGACAGCAACACAAAGCTGCATCCTCACAGCATCTCAAAAGCAACCTCCAGACTGATGGGGCTCAGGCAGGAATCTCCCAACCCCATCAGGTACTCATGTGCTTAAAATGGAAATTGTTTTTGATTGTTGTTGCAAAGTTTTACATTTTTGAGTAAGCGCGTCATATTTGACATCTGTCAAATACTTTTCTCACCACAGGTGCCGTCCACATCATCATCCAACCTATTGGAGACATTACTGAAGGAGAACTCGGAGCTAACGGAGCGTGTTACGTCACTGAGCCAGGAGAGAACCACCTTCAAACATAGACTGACCTGCCTGGAGCGACAGCTGCGTACCACAGAGAACGAGCTCGCCAAGGTCACCACAGAAACTGAAAACAGGCCCATCAATGATGTGACCAACAACTCCAAGGTCAGTGGAAGCACATGCATATACACACACTTGTTATAATACAAACAGTGGCATAATAGACACTTTTGCAACCGCTCGCCAACAACAGATTTTGAATCCAGCATTAATGAATCCAAATTCAGGCCTCCAGAATTACTTTTCTACTGGTAGCAACAGTGCTGCCAACTGTAGTCATGGTTTGGTTGTTACCTTGCATGCTGATGAATAGTTGTCTTTGCATAACCTAGTCTTGCACTGATGTAAAGATTATCAGTGATTCAAGACTTGGTATTTTAAAAATATTTTAACCTGAAAATATATTTATGTCACCTGTTTTTACCTGAAGTGTTCTGATGGAACTATGAGCTAGACACAGGCTAAACTTCTCACTTTCTGAACATCTGCTCATCGATAAACACTGCTAGACATTTATTGATATTGTCTGAATGCCTAACATGCAGGCTATGGTACACACTAACCAGGAATGTAATGTAAGGCCACTCAACAAAAAATATACTGCTGTGGTGATAAAATATAGGGATAAAATCGTGAGAACCTCTGTTTATTGTTTTGCAGCTGCAGCGTTTGTATGAGCGCTACCTGCGTGCTGAGAGCTTCAGGAAAGCTCTGGTGTACCAGAAGCGTTACCTGCTGCTGCTATTAGGAGGATTCCAGGAGTGTGAGCAGGCCACACTGTGTCTCATTGCTCATATGGGAGCACGACCCTCACCCCCACTCTCCTCCCAGCGCAGACCCTTTGGACGATTTAGGGCTGTGGTACGAGTCGTCATAGCAGTCTCAAGGTAGGAATATACCAGACGACAAAGATCCAATAGTAAGCTGAGGCTTATTTATGGAAAAAAAACAAACTCCACCATCTTTTTCAGAATGAGGTTCCTGACCAGGAAATGGCAGAAAGCGATTAGAAGAGTGTCATTATCTGGGACTGTCAATGGGCACGCTTCAGGTCTGCTCTGTGTATACAGTTTATGGAAATATGCATCACTTGACTGTATGTCCATGAGTGGGTGGATTTTTAATTGTAATGTCTCTGACAGGGCCTAAAGCTGAAGTTTTAAGGCAGCAGCAGCAGCCAAGATCAAATCCCAGCTCCCCACAGAACAGAGACAGTCGGGCCGTCCAAAGAGAAACTGTGTCATCTCTTGTTCCACCCAGCAAATCACCCTTCAGATTGCACAACAGGTTTGATCTCCTTTTCAACAAACTTTTTTTCTAACTTGCCACATAAAGATACAGACTTCACAGATATTAGGGCTGTCACAATATCTGATTTTACCACATGATTATTGTGGGCAAAATAATTCACAATGACATTATTATTTTTGCTGTCTGTACATTTTATTTATTTATTTATTTACTTTAAATAAAGTGCTATCCATCACTTCATTTTGACTGTGCTGTATTGTCAACTAGATAGTTATTGGTTCTGAATTATTTATGATATTATCATATGTGTGTGTTATGAACATGATATCAATATATAACATTTTTTTGAATATCATGGTTATCATCCACATTAGTATATCAAGACACCCCTAAAGTGAATTTTAACGTTTTGTCTGTAACAACTGCCTTATCTCTTCAGCTCGTACTCCAGTACCACTCTGGCTTCAGTGCATTCAGGTGGAACATCTCTGGATCCAGAGCGATCCCTGACAGAATATATTCATCATTTGGAGAAAGTCCAGCAGCGGTTGGCGGGAGCCAGACAAGGTGAGCAGCTTTGGGTATAACTTGGAAAAAATAGGTTGAATGCACCCCCATGGTGGAAACTTGTAAAAGTTGTCATATTTTTGGGATACACAGGGTGTATAGTAAACAGTAGACTGTCTGGTGAAGGGATAGGGGTCACTGTCACCTCTTGTCTGTTTGTTCATTGCACTCTGTTCCATGGCAGACTGATTGTGCAAGACAGTACTCTGAGCAGTGCATGGCCCAGATAGAAATCACTCGAAGACACTGGAAGATGTTTGTTTACACTGGGAGATGTTACAGGTCACTGGGTTTATGTGGTTTGGCTCTTAGGCCGACATCAGACTACACAATAGTAGCCCGGTAATGGTCCATCGAGCGCAACAGTTTTTTCCAAGTATTTTTTCTTCCTTTTTAGTGTTATGGTATAAGACAACAAAGCTGAGGCAGCATCTGGGATTCTTCACAATGTCCCAGACAAGCTTTTTTATTTATTTATTTTTTTCTTGAGACAAAATGTTCTGAGACATTTCCCCTTTAGAGTACAGACCACTTTTAGTGTCTGTCAGCCTGGCAAAGAAAGGAATTATGTCTTTTGCTCTTGGAACAAGAGCATTGTATCAAACTAACCAGCTGTGGATGTGGCATCACCCTCTGAACACTTTTTTTTTTTATTAACTGGGAAGAGAAAAAAAAAAAAGACCACCTTCACTGCCAAGTGACTATAAATAATTCCAGATTCAGTTTCATTTTAAACACTTATTGGTGCTGTCAGGTGAAAAAGTGCAGTCATTCCCTGCTGCCTGAACAAGCCCTTAAGTAGGTCACACAAGTCAAAGTTAGTGCAGGTCAAGTCAGGTCATGTCCTGCGTGGAGTATCTCATGTCTCTCAACCAAGTCATGGCAAGAATTCCTGACTCAATCACTATTTCTAAAGACGAAAATATTGCGTAGTCTGATCCTGGCATTAGATAAATGTCTTTAAGTCACTATTTTCTGTTTTCACATTATCTATAGCCAGCAACACATTTCTGTGTTAATTTGTGGACACAGTTTAAGACTAGTGACCATAGATTAAAGTCTGTTTTCTTTTTTGTGATGGACGGCCTCACATTTCCTTGGACCTTGTTTGGAAAACGACGCATATTTCAAAATCCCACAAAACCTTGTGTGCTCTATCATCTCCCAACCTAGTAAGCGAGACTCATTTAGCCCCGCCCCCTAAAGAGGAAAGGAGGATACGGTCAGCCTGTTCCCCAGATATGGTTGGTTATCGGCAGCGCTGGCTGCAGGAGAATAGGACGTGGCTGTACCTGAGCTGCTTGTCGCCCCTTTACCTGAACGGTCCAGGTGAGTGTGAGTGTAACATACTCACTCCACCAAACAATGAAGCAGGACAATGCACTTCTCAGAACGGACTTGTCAGCAGTCAGTGAACGCAGCACATTAGAGGTGACAACACTCTGGTCTGGAATGTACGTGTCCTGCAGGTTGGGTTGGCATGACAAAACAAATTCAAGCCTAACACAAGTAATAAAGCATACATGGACAACGCACAGGGATAATGATGATTGTGAGTTTTTCTGTTTTAAAATCCCTGTGTTGGTATATTGGAGCGTCTGGACTCCCCACAGAAAGTAAAGTGTTTGACGCCCAAATTTGCTCTTGATCTAAAACTAGCATAACCCAAAAATGTGCCAGAGCTGGTGCAGTTGATACAAAAAGTGGGTCACCAACTATTACCGTAACAAAACCCTGCAGAACATGTATTCTCCAAGTCCAGAGTGCGACAGCTCTGCAAATAATGTGCTGTTAATGGGTCAGATTTTTCATTACAGCTACACATTTTAATGGCTTGCTCAAAAAAGTGAATATTTGTTTTGTTGCTGTTGGAGGATTTCATCACATGTTCTTTCAGTGTTTGATTCCTACTGAGTATTGGAGCTTTTGGTGGCACATACCAATAATGTTGCACTTGCTAATTCTGTTTTTTTTGTCAATGTTATCTTCTAACTTGTGTATTGTCATACTGTTTATACTCTCTCTAGGGCAAAATATCCCTACCTGTCACTACAATGTTGTTATTTCCATACATACCTATATATAAACATAAATGTATGATAGTCTTGATAAAAATGCTTAAATGTTTTGTTAGCTGAATAACTGACAGTTGGATAGCTGGGTGTAAAGATATGTTTATTCAAAGAGAAAAGAATTTATTCTAAACTGCTAAGTGTATTTACAGTGTTTTTAGTGGAGCTTGGTTGCCATTTATGCACAATATAAAAGTCTGACAATAACCTAATCTTGTTTTTTTTTTTTGTGTCCGATCAGGTCCGTCTGCTCTCCAGCCTGACCCAAAGTAGTCCGACCACTGAAAGATTAAACTTTGCCTACCTGTATATTGTTCCAAAACTGTCCATGCCTTACCCCATGTAGAAATGTGTAGAAAGGAATATCAATCGTGTTGAATTTTTTTGATTACATGTGATTTTTATAAGTATATAAATTATTTTTTAATATTTTCGGATGTAATTTTTATATTCTCTGTACCTTGGTATTTTGAAGGTCACTCTTGAAACGCTGCAAGAACAAATGTTCTGTTTTGTTTTGTTTTTGTTTTTTAATTATTGCTGTTTGTTATTCTTCTACTGATGTTTTATATGTTTTTGCGCTTTGTAAATAGGACTGATGTTCATTGTACATGTGTCCAAATGTGCGCTGGTTTTATACTGGAACCAAGATCGTTAACAAATGACTGCATTGTTGCATAAATGTGAACCATATGCATTTTTGTACTATCTATGCTTCCACCATAAAGTTAATAAATATTTTAAATGTGTGATTACAAACTGAACAGACTGGGTTTGTGTTACGGCAGCTCATAATGTTACTCTTGTAGTTGAATGGATGTTTTTCAAAACATAGTTCATGTTAAATGTTTATGTTCCATTCATTTCACCTTAATAGGAGACCCTGAGTACACATGCTTTTCTTTGTCAGATAAAAGCCTAGAAATAAAAAGGATAAAATACCAGGAGGAGGGTATGATAGAAAAGACAAAAAAAAGGTAAAAATTTCAATGAAAGCAGTCACAGGAAGATATGATTATTTGCAATACAGTTATATTCAGATCATACCAAACGGATCAGGAACATTGTGTCTTGCAAATTGATTAGATTTTACTGGTTTTCTCTCCATTTTTCACTTTAATGGAACAGTTCCATTCTTGGCTTCTCAACGTTTGTTTCCGCCCTTGAGTGAAATTAAATATAATTACATTTAATCAAGCCCATCTGTGCAAGGAAAAGAAGAAAGTACACGTAAAGGGGCCTGAGTAACATTTATTTTTTTTAAATCATAATGGTAAATCAGTGTTATTAGTCTAAATTTAAGATTAGTGGTAGTTAAATTTGAGATATGGACATCAAAATTTGCTAAAATTAATAATGATAATGTATCTCCTATTATATATTTTTTTTCTGACCGAGAAAAAACATTCTAGTGAACCTTTCCTCGACATTTATCTGCCTTTTTAACTCACTAAGGTGCAGTAACTCAGATGTTTAGCGCTATTACGTAAGAGTGAACTGATATCTGAGCTGCGCAGCGGCAGCCAATCAGAGTCTGATTTGACACTTACCCTCTCGGTCAGGGGTTCGTTCGTTGCTAATATCCGCAGACGCCGCTTACACTCAGTCTTCCATCGCTTGTATTATATTCAGCTTTACTGTAGAACTCCGCCCACTCGTTTTCCGTCGATGCTCAAAACGTTCGCACTCGGTGAAACAGCAACACGGAATGACGCACATCCCAGGCATTTCAGCGCAGTGATGCTAACGCTAAGCTAGGTTAACGGCTGGTGGTGTGTCGTAGATCGTTGTTTGACATCTTACCCGCGGAGAAATAGTCCTGGACCGCGTAGAAGACCTCGTTACAATTTTCTCGTATTTGTCTGGGATGTATGGATGGATAGTTGACGGAATCTCGTCGCTGTTTGAGCCCATTTCGGGGCAAAACCCCACCGAGTGGCCCGGGAAAGGTAACGTTAGCCAGGAGGAACCCACGCGACCTGGCGTGAGAGCGGCAGCACGGCGGCAGGAGAGCAACGGCAGACCGGCAAAACGGAACTACCAGAGGTCGGTGGTGGAAGATAATCTCTATTTTTCAGTAATTTAGAGTTGAATAGTCGTTGCCGCATTATACCGCCTTGGTCATTTAATGATTTGTCAATGTTGTCCCAGGCAGGGAGGTTAACACTTGTGGCTAATGTTCACCTAAGCAGTTAGCTGACCAGTGCAAACAAGCAGGAGCATCAAACAAAGCTGTGGTATTAGCTTAGTTCTCATCTTGAGGCAAGTTACTCATTCGCGAACTGAAATCTTTTTTTGTCATTAATTGCGTTTAATTTTCTCTTTCAGTGTATGTTGTTTAAAAGGACCAGTTGTCATCAAATGTATAATGTACCGCACGAGCTAAGACGAATATTGTCTAATACAACATCCGAGAGCAACACATCCTACTACACAACTGTTATAACGTCCAGGTTTTGTTTAACCTTAAACAGAGGCGTTAATTCGACTTTAATATGTGGTTTCTGTGGTTCATGGTACTGTTGAACTGCATTGTACTGATGGGACTTTAAACCACTATGTTCCTTCTGTATTTATCAGTAAAGAATAATAATCAGTCGTGGAATAAGCAGTCAGCTCTTAAATAAAGGTAGTAGAAATCCTAACAAGTAAAAATCATTCAAAACTAAAAGGCAAACTGATCCAGTTAAGTGCATGTTATATTATGCTAACTGATTGCAACTTCTAATATGAGACATACTTTTAATTACAACATTTACTTTAAGGAAGTAGACTGGTGACCTGTCCAGGGTGTCCCCTGCCTTCGCCCTAGAATAATGGCTAGATAGATAATGGATGCATTTCAAGGAAGTCTTAATTCTTCTTATCATTAACTATATTAATTTGCTGTAATATATAGATAAATGTTGTTTGTTTTTAAGATTTGTACTGTCACTAGTCATAAATGTTAACAGATAACTCCAGTGGAGTAATATTTGCCTCACATCTGAGTGATACTAGTGAAGTAGAAAAACGTTCCTCAAAATGCAAGCACAGACTTTGCTTTAATGTACTTGGATACTTTCAGCTGCTGATAGTAAGTTGTGGTATATGGAACTGAAATTATTAGTCACTCTGTTAATTAAGTATGACAGAATATATTTGGCAGCTTTTTTGTGTTTTTAAAAGTTTAATATTAAAATCAAATTTCAAAACTAAAAACATCAGTCTCTGGTTTCAGCTTCTCAAAACTTGAGAAAGTGATGCTTTTAGTAAATAAAAAAAAATCTTTGGGTTTTAATTTGTTTAGACAAAACAAGATGTTAGAGGCATCAACTTTGGACTGTGGGAAGCTGATTGCATCTGCCACTATTACTAAATTATCTGCAACTTCATAGACAATGAAAATAATGGCATGTCGCAGCCCTAATATTTTGTCCACTGAGCTTGTATGTGAGGGCCGACTAAATTTTAAAATATCTCTCTGTAACTTATTACAATTCAAGTGGACCACAACCAAAGGTCTCTGAAATTAACTGGTTAATAATAAATAAATTAATAAACATCATAAGGCAACTGAGTGTATTATAATAATCATTATAATATTATGTTCAAAGCACATGTTATGTTGCTATTGTCACAGTATTGCGAAAACAAAATGTGACTTTTCTTAGTATCAGTCTTCTCTTTTCTCCTGTTCTAGTGTGCATGTTCCAGATGGTGTTTGCCAGACTGACCAGGTAGAGGTGAAAAGGCGCAGGCGAGGTTTGTTAAAAAATAATACAAAGCATTTTAAAATTTGTTTGAAAAGCCACATGGCGTGAATGTCAGTGACTGTTGATCTCTGGCGTCTTGTCTTTCAGATGTAGTAATCAGCTTTGTAAAGAAGACTGTGGCTGGTGTAGCAGGTCTACTCGGGCTGCGGAAACCGCTGTCTACCAAGTGTGAGAAGCCCAGGCAATGTGAAGAGACACAGGTGGGTGCCCTGTGCGCTTCATTCAGATACGTACATTTGGAGTTTGTTGTAGGATCAATTGAGGTGTATCGCATCCAAACTTCACTGAAGGCACATGGGAAAGTTACTATATGTTATATCATCTGTTATGTTACTGTATGTTATGTTGTAACGTTAATGCCCAGTCTCAACAATTTCCCTGAGGTTTGCACCAAAGGGATCAATAAAGTTCGATTCTATTCTATTCTATTCTATTCTATTCTATTCAGTCCACTCCTTTGTTGTTACACATAGGTACAATTGATTAACCTCAAACGTGCATTTAAGACACATTCTTAAGGCATTAACTTTCAGCTATCTCTTATATTTAGTGTTGCACTTTTAAGTTGTACATTTCCCTTTAATTGCCCTGCATTGGGACCCCTCACACCCTCTCCATAAACTGTTTGAACTGCTGCCATCAGGCAAACGTTTCCAGAGCACTGAAGGAATGAACCTTCAGACTGATCAGCAGCTTCAACAGCTTCATTCCACAAGCTGCCAGAATGCTGAACTGCTGATCCAGATATGCAAACACTTCTTTATTTAATTGCTTTTAGTTTTTGGATCCTGAAGAAGCGCTCTCTCATCTTGTTTGTACTACTGTTGTATGTACAGTAAAATGACAATAAACTTGATTTGATTTCCTCTTTTTGATCCAGCCTGTCATTCTGATGGGCATAGATGAGCTTCAGACCTCATGGCTGAACAGTGCTGAGTGGAGAATGGGTAAGTGAGGACAGATACTACAGTAGAAAACAAATATGTGCTCCGTTGACTGTTTTTATGTTACTTTGTCTCATCCACAGAATTTTCTCTCCTGTTCTTGTCGTCATTGTCATTTGTTACAATCTGTTTTTTTCTTCACAGATAAACCGGCTGGTGGAGTAAATGAGAGGGGTGGGAAGAATCCCTATCAGAGCTCTTCACTTCCTTTAATGAGAAAATACAGGTAAGCAGTCCAATATTAGAGATTCTGCTAATGTGCAATCAATTTACTGCTGATGCAATTACCAATAAATATCACCTTTTCACAATGCTCCCCTGCTATGCCTCTTGTTGAATCCAGTGGGACAGCACTTTCTGCAGGTCTCCCAGACAGAGGGAAGGACCGGGAGTGGAGAGGCTCCCTCCAGCTGCTGCCTTCGAGGCCTACTCTCAGGGTGGGAAATGCTAGTTCTGACCCAACGTGTAATGGCTTTGGACACAACCGCAACTACAAGCCCAGTCTTACTGTGGAAGAGGTATAAAACACAATAATTTATTGTGGATTTATACAAAGTTAAAATTCTTTATTTTTAAATTAGATTTACCAACAGAATGACCCCAGCTCATACTGCCACTTATCAAGCTTTAACTGTATCCTGTGTTCACATGCTGCGTCTAGGCCATAAAGCAGAACAATAAAGAGCACTACAGACGCTTGGTGGAGATGGTGACAGAGAAATACAGCAAAAGTCAACCACTACCTTTCAATCAAACAAAACCACAAGAGTGAGTATAACCCGTTTATTCATGTGAAATTTATTTAAAAAAAAAAAAAAAGATATTCATCAAGATCCATTAAACAATGAACCCTAAGACATAAGCTGATTGGTAGAAAATGAATCCTTTTCTTCTTTGCTCCAGTGAGTCGCTGTCACACGTTGATCACAAAACTGCTGCTTCAGGAAATACCTTTGAATCAGTGCCCAGAAAGACGGGATACACAGGTGGGACACTTTCAACTTATTGTTTCAAGCTAAATTATGCTTCCCCCCAGAGCTAACTGTTTATGTCATCTATTGTTTTTTTTTAGGTGATATTCTTTATTTATTTGTTAATGATTTAAAATGTACTGTTTTCAATAGGTTTAGAAAATTCATTGCAGGGTTTTTCTTTGCTTAGAATGGGCCTTAAGGCAGTGTCTATGTATGACAGTAAACATGATCAGTCATGTAAAGTAAAGGCATCACTTGTGTGTTACCTTTTTGACAGAAATTCATGGATTTTCCTTTTACTTCTGACCATTCGACAAACAAAATGTCATTTATGCTCAAGTAAATGAAACCTTGTTCACAAAACTGGTTACAAACTTTTTTGGATTCTTTTATTCTCAATTCTTAGCTTTCTGGCATTAGTAGGGGTCACCAAAAATTCCTCTAGAAAAGAAGAATAAGTACATCGCTTTTCACATTACAGAGAGTCACTTGAGTCAAATTAGGTTTGATAAAATCTGTAAATATGTTCCAGTAAGTCTACTGTACTCGACTGACCCTTATCTTTGCTTCACAGCTGTGCCAAATGTATTTACATGGAGAAATGCATCTGCAACGAAGGACAGGTTTGTGGAGTCCCATTTATGTACGTGTGTGTGTTGTCCATAATGATGGATTATAATTTCACTAATTTCTTAATGATGCAATTTCAGGTGGGGTGGCTTGACCTTCAGTAAGTCATTCAGTGGAGCCTTTGAGGACAAACAGCCTGTTAGATGTACAAAGGTAGATATTTCTTTGTCTATTTTCTGACACGTCAAAGCATTATTTGAGTTGTAGTCCTGAGTGTATTGTGTCTATAATGTCAAACTATTTTGCAGCAGAAACAAGCAGCAGAGGTGGATCTTTCTACAGAAGTGGCTACTCGCCTCAAGCTAGTCGACAGAGACACTCCTGCTGTCAGCCTGCCTGAAACACATTCTGCACATACATGGCACAGTGAGGAGGACATACCTAGGCTGACCAAGGTGAGACTGAATGTGTCAGAGACACAGTTGGCACTCTGTCTACAGAATAAATCATGTATTTTTAAATATGCTAGTTGCATAATCGCCAGATTAATCTTTCAACTGAATATCCTAAAATATAACCAACGTTGTTGCTCTAATAGATTGCATACCTGTGTTTGTGCGGCCTGCGTTGTTGGTCCTAATGCCAACAGTATCCCCCACAGAGTAGTCTTTGATCTGCTGAGTCAGCTCAGTGTGTCGTTGGTTCTGGCTGCAAATTAAATAGGAAAGATGGAACCAGATTGTTACATTCTGCATCACAGATGTTAGTACAGCCTTCAAAGTAACAAGCAACTATTTTAAATTTACTGATTTCTTATTGTTTCACGAGTCTTAACCTACCTGTTTGTTAAGTATGAAACTGTTGCTTCTTGTCTACCTTTGGATGTGGGGGATGGACCACACATTGAGGGAAGCTTGTCAAGCTGGAATTCAGTCACACGACTAGTAGTTGGCACACAGTCATGTCCAGAGGTTGAATCTGTGGAAAGCTGGAGTAGTAGGGTTGCTGCTGATGTCTCTGGTTCATTCTATACAATATAAGATGAGATGATAAATTTTGATATATATACAAAATTCTAAACACAATTTCTCCAATTTGTTGTCAATGATATTGGTAATTAGGCCTACTTACATTGTCGTGGTCAGAAGGTCCTTCCTGCTGTACCTCAGTAGCTTCAACAGTGAGGGGATCAATGGTCTCTTCACTTAGTGGTCCCTGTACAAATATAAAATTATTCTAAATAAATCAGGGCGTATTTATCATTGAGCAAGAGTTTAATTATCCATTTACAAGCATAATATTGTGATAAATAAATTGATCTGGACACACTAATCATTCAGCAAGAGTTAAATCAAACATAAGACGAACAAACCATTACTGTTAATCAGTCAGAACACACTAATCATTCAGCAAGAGTTAACTTTCAAATTTCTGTAATTTTCTTATAATCGTTCAAATTTAAAAGTTAGAATTTTCAGGGAATTACCTGTTCTGCCAATTGCTGCAGCAGAAAGAAGTCCTGGCGAGGTTTCTGTCCGAAAACAACCTCATAGGGTGTTTTACTGGTGGCAGATGCTGTAGATGTGTTGATGGCATGTGGGACAAACTGCAGTGCTGTTGACCAGGTACCACCACGCTCTTCCAACCATTTCCCCAGTTTCAGCTATAAGTCTCCATTTCCTGCAGTCAGAAAACATCATACAGATTAGTTTAATCTTAGTCACAATTGACCCAAAAAAGACATAAAGAAACTGATTATTTGGAAATCAAATCATACCACATTCTACACAGCCTTGGCTCTGGGGATGCCTTGGTCTTCCATGAACTACCTGACCACAGGTTTGTCATCTCAGTGATTACTGATGCTACAAATTCCCTTCCATTGTCAGATTGAAGTATCCTGAGAAGGCCGAACATTACAAACAAGAATATTGTATAGATTAGGGAAGTTGTTTGTATAAATTCTCAGATGTCAAGGTGAGGGTGTGTTCTCATTTTTCATTTCTCAAAGGTGTGATAACCCTCAGATCTAAGGGTAAGGGTGTGACTGGGCATGTGTGACCTTAAGTATAAAGGCCTTGAATTAAAAAAAAAAAACATTTCTTTTGTGACTTGTAAAGATACATACCTCACTAGCCCTCTTTGATGTCAGTGGGAATGTCCAGGAATACTTGGAGAAATGGTCTCTGACATGTAGAATCCATTTGTAATTATCATCTGGCTCGCTTGTCATGAGGTCAGCTTGTACTCTGGTCAGGAACCCAAGTGAGATAAGTGGTTTTGCTGATATGGGCTGTTTCAGACTCTGATGTGTGCTGCAAGTGAGGCAGGTTTGAAGGTAAAGCTCTACAGCAACTCTTGGTATGAAGGCATAGTTGTTCTTTACCTCATCCCAGGTCTTGTGGCGCCCAGAATGCCCTGTTCTCTCATGGCACTGTTGAATAGTGGAGAGCAGGTCCTCCCTGGTGATGACTAAATTGGCTGTTTTCTTACAGTACAGTACTGTCTTGCTGCCTGTAAACAAAAAAAATCTGGATGCTTACACTTCTACAAAACAGTTGTACTCATCATCGCTGACATTCACATATTGTCAATGACAAAACACAAAGACTAAAATGAAATCTCAAACATTATTGTTCTTCAGTAACATTATCTGTTGCACAAATTTCCTATCCATTTTGACAAATACATTTTTCATGTCTATTAGCAATCCAGACAATATTTAACAATAATAAACATCACTCATATGCAAGTTTGTTGCAAGGAAATTTGATAATATGTAAATAAAGGGATTGAAGTAGTGAAAGGCACTCACCTATACATCAGTGCTTGAACTTTGCACCATCTGGATACTTTGGTCACTGCTAAAGCTGCTATGATTTGCTTGTACTGATCATCTCTGACTAAGAACCTGCCATTCTTCTTGGCATAGAGTGAGGCAATGTGGTTGTTTAACAGCTGGTCAAATCTGGTGTGTTGCTCCATGGTGGACAGCAAGTGAACTGACTATGGCATATGTGACTTGAATTTATATACTGTCAAGACTCTGTCTGGGCCAAACCTGATCCGAATCTGTAGGGGGGGAAAAATGAAGATTCCATTCCAGACCAGCCCAGAGTGGAATTCCAATCTGAGCCGGCCCGTTTCTAATCTGTTTTTTTTTTTTTTTTTTTACACACATACATTACATACATGTATAAAATCTTAATTCTGTTCTTCATTTGTGTGTTTGTGTAGGAAATGGTCGTGGAGGTGAGTGGAGCTCTGGCTCAGAGTGATCCCAACCTTGTTCTCAGTGCAGCTTTCAAACTTCGCATCACACAGAGAGACCTGGCCACACTCCAGGAAGGCGGCTGGCTCAACGACGAGGTGGGATGTAGTTCATGCAAAAGTCATGCAATGAACTTTCCACACATTTAATGTCTTTATTCATTAACAAAAGAGATTTTATAAAAAGCATAAATAATAAAGTCGTTGAAGAGTGTATAATTGAGACTGTACATATTTACTGTGTATTTGTAGCGCTGACAGCAGCAACACATCAGAGGCGACCCTGACAACTTGTTGCCAGCAGGAAGTAACGATTATTAATTTGAGTATTGAGCACATTTTCTGTAAGTGTGGCATGTTAGTGTTACACTGCAGCTCGGCCCTGGAGAAAGTTTTTTGCTTGACCTTATTTCCCAAATTAGCATTGCAACTAATAGTTAATTCAAATGTTAGCAGTACAGTGTGAGCATTGTTCTTATTACACTGTTAATATAAGATGTCATTTTTTGCTGACAACTAAACTAGATACAAGTAATATACAATATGTTTACATCTGTATTCCAAAACAGTATTTCATGTGCTCATTCTACTGCAAATTGTTTGCTCTCACATTATTTACTCTGTATTATTGACTGCATTGTGTATGCAGATGATACATTGTGCTTTTTGTTTCTTTCACCAAGGTAATGAACTTCTACCTTTCGCTGGTCATGGAGCGGTGCTCTGGCGAAGCAGGACGATTCAAAGTCTACTCCTTCAGCACCTTCTTTTTCCCAAAGCTGCGGGGTGGGGGAGGAGGAGGAGGGGGGCAGGTTGGAGGACATGCTGCTGTGAAGCGATGGACCAAAGCTGTCGACCTCTTCCTCTTTGACCTCATTCTGGTTCCTCTGCATCTGGGCGTCCACTGGGCAATGGCGGTAAGTCAAACTGAGAACATCAGTGACTATTTACCATTTGGTTCCATATGTCTCTCTGAAGTTGATGAATTTTAAGATGCAGTTATTTTTAAAAACTTGAATAATAATATTATTCCTTTAATTAACTTTGACTTTAACATGTATTTTCTGTCTATCAGTGTCAAAACCCTAATTAAATTGATTGGGTTTAATGTTAAAAAGCACAACCAAGCTTTTTTTTTACTTCTGTCACATTTTTGCTCCTTGTTGGGCTCATTTTTCACTGCAATGTTAAGTTAAATAAAGTTAGCATTAAAGAATGTCTTGTGTAGGATAATCATTAAGAAGAACAAAAATTAAAGTTGATTTTGTTACATTATTTAATTTATAAAATTTGAAGGAAAAAAAAGGAATCAACATGTTCAGGTGTTGTGGAAAACATGGCACCTCTACATAGTATAGATGTTTAACTGCCTTTGTAATTACATTTTTCTTTTTCTTTTTTTTTTTTTTTTCTTTTTTTTTTTTTTTTTTTTTTTTTTTTTTTTTTTTTTTTTTTTACAGTATTTAGTTACTGCTAACAGTTTATTTTTGGCAAATTTTTAAACGAGACTCATGAAATAAAGGGATATTAATGAAATATCATGATTTTGAGCTTAGATTTTGGAATAATAAGTTTGCCAATGAAAGCAAAAGTCACAAATGATTAATTCAATGATTCTGCAAAGTGTCTAGCTCTGATTTCCAGCCCATTGGCAGGTTTTGGGGTTCAGAAAGTTAATATTGAAAAGCAAAGGCAACCAGCTTATACTTTAAATAGGCACTGCTTCACTTAATCACTGTTGCCACTTTCTTTCCAGGTGATTGATTTTACATCAAAAACAGTGAAGTCATACGACTCAATGGGCCAGAGACATGACGACATCTGCAGTCTTTTGCTGTGAGTCCTCCTTTTTCTCTGAGTGGCCAGTAATGCGGCCATCTTTTTTTATATATTTCTTTGTCTTTTTACATAATGATTGATGTCATTGTGCTCATTTTCTAGACTCTACCTTAAAGAGGAGCACAAAGCAAAGAAAGGCAGAGAGCTTGACTGTGCCAAATGGACTGTTGGAAGCTTAAGAGCTGGCGTAAGTGTAACTGTGATGAATGATGTCATATTTAAGACATTTTATCCTTCGCTGTGACACTAATGACTACATTATGCTTATAGGAAATTCCCCAGCAGAAAAATGGGAGTGACTGTGGTGTTTTTGCATGTAAATACGCTGACTTTATCGCAAAAGGCAGGCCTCTCACCTTTAAACAGGTACATATCTTGTATTCATTGAAAAGAACTGTGTGGAGTTTTAGTGTTGCTCCGCTGAAATGTTTTGTTAAGCCGAAGTCTAAATGTGTCACAAGCATTGCCTTCCTCATTCATTTGCTATAAGGCTTCTTTCCAGCCTTTGGTGGCACATTGCAGCACATCTTGCTGTGTTATTGTGACTTTTTGATGAGGAGAAAAATGTAAAACCTTTTCACAAAAAACTGATCCATAGCACTACAAGAGATCTACAACTCCACAGGGAACTTTAAATGCAGTAACACTTGTAATATTGTAATTGTATGTTTTATATAAATTGAAAATAACATCTGCTTCTTACATTGCAGTGCCACATGCCTCTCTTCAGGAAGTTAATGATGTGGGAAATCCTCAATCAGAAGCTGCTATAGAGGATCGCAGTAATCTCATTTAACTTCCTAACAAAACAGACTTTGTCAGTGGGAGCAACATCTGTGTACAGCAACTACGTGTTGAAGACAAAAGGAAAAAATGGGCCAAAGAAGTGGACATTACCGACTGAAATCAAACTCAGTCTTGCTCTTCTGATCTGGAGAAATAAACGCTAGTCTTAAGGAATATTTATGTCTCTTTTCCTGTCAGGGACATATTAAGTATTTGTAATCTCTGAGTTGTAATTGGAGACGTTATTGGGATGTAAGAAATGTGCGTCTTACACAAACTTTGGCACTACTGACTGAATGGCTTTTTATTGACATTGGATTGTTCATTTTACTGTTTGAAGTACCTGAAGTGCCTTCCGCCCTCTCACACTGAGCTCAGCTTAGAACGTGCTTTTCTCTTTCAGGAAATGACTTGGTTATTTATGACTCAACTTCAGTACTGAGGAGCTTGATTCAGAATTCATTGAAGTAGATTGTTGTGGGTCACTGATATTTTGGTGTAATTTGGCTGTTCCCCTTCCCATCCTGATCAGAGTGGATGGCAAATAATTATAGTGACTTTTAGTCATGAAACTGTTTGTAAAATATAGACAATGAAAATAAGATACCTCCTCTGAAGACCTTTTTTTTAGACAATAAGTGCATGATTGAGTGCTTGTTGTAATAACATGTTTGTTTTGCTATTTATGACTTGACTGGATGAGAAAATGAAAACTTTTGGAGTGTGTGTATATTATTCCTCTACGAGTAGAGTATTAATGGTTGTTTCCCCGTATTTACCATAAAGCGCTGTTACATCTGTGAATCTTTTCAACGAGCTTACTGCAAGAGGCTATTTAGGGCTATTACAAAGACTTAGATGATAGTCTACTCCATAGTGAACTACTGTATGCACATGCATGTTTGTGTTCATGTTTAAAAAATGTGAGTTTTTTTTGTTCCTGTAATAAAGTATTTTGTTTTGTACTTGGAGTTTGATTCACTGAATGACTCAGCTAGTAACCTCAAGTTTGTATTATGATATAAATGCTCACATTTACCTAATTATTATTTTATGCTTCTATATCCTCTCAGTGTCGAGCTACATCTGGGATTGTAATGGAAACTGGAGCCAGAAGGTTAAACTCCTAGTTTGTATTTAGTCATCTAATCAGATTAACATACCTGAAAAGCTTAGTGCTTTTTTTAATCTAAAATGCTGGGACTGTATTTATTTTATTTGGACATCAGCCAATTTAACTTAGCTTCTTAGTGGAGGGGAAGCAACGTGAAATCAGCTGCTTCGGGTTAAATTGAGTTATTCACTAAGCAGCCTTGGCATTTAATAAAACTGAAATAAAGTACAGGTGGAAAATGGCAGTGTGTTTTAGGGTAGCTTTTATTGTGGTGATGCTTTTACTGTGAAAGGTCCATCTGGAGCGCGAGCCCGGCCCCTTTAGCTGCTGTTCAGTTCAGATCAAACCGGTTTTTGTTTTGCGGGAAATTCGGCAGGCGGCTGAGTTAAATCAGTCTGCAGAACCGCATTTCCGCATAGTTTTTGTTTTCATGCTATATGATCGCGTCCGCTGTCTTGTTACTTTAAAATGAGCGACAACGAGAAAGATTTCAGAGAGCCGGTGAGTTTTTGATCTTAAGAAAATAACGTGAGGGTGACGTACAGCTAGCTAAGGTTAGCTAGCTTAGCTTTTGGCTACGTTTCTAAGTCTGCTAACGGCTTCGAAAACCGGCCTCAAACCTGAGACAAGTCTGTTCTATGTGAGGCTAAGTAGCTGTATGTGTGAGTATTTATAAGTGATACGTAGCTTAAAGTATTTAGTGTAACGGTGTCGTTAATGTGAAGAACAGTAGCGGTGACGGCTGCTAAGCTAAAGCACGCGGCCCACAAAGCGCAGCAGCAGGGAGGTGTTGCCGCCGCCAGGCCGGTGTGGTGCCAAAAAGTGACCGTCTACCTAAAACACATAAATAAGCGCAATTGTTGCCCAATGTTTCTGTATCATTTTTACCTGCTCTGTGCCCTACATTATAATCAGTCCAGTTGGCTTTGCTAGCTGAAATAGTATTTAAGGACCAATTCAACTCATGTCATGCAGTTTTCCGCTTGCCAAAAAGTGAGCCTAGCCCCTACGTTGGGACTAAAATGTGATTGTTTCATCCATGATTGTTATGTTTTTAAGTATATGCGCCTAAGGATAATTGCAAAAGAGATTATTTCTATGTTTATTCAAAGATACTCTACTAATATAGTTACGTTTCTGTCTAAACAAGGATATTATGCATAGTAGACACATAATGCCTAAACATGGCAAATAATACTGTTCTACTGTCTATAGTTATCCTAAATATCATGCCTGATCATTAGGTATATTGTTGCTATTACCGAAGACTTTAAATGTATTTACACTGATATAATAGGCTGAACCAGATCAAAGCAGCTGTAAATGTGTAGAAACTGGGCGCAGCAGCTTTTCCAGTCAGTTTTTGGCACAACACCTGCCTGCTTTCACTTTACCGCTCATATTGTTTTAGGATTACCTGTCAAAATATTGACTAATCAGTACCAGGTAATATAAAATACTAACTACTAGTTCATGTTAAGATATCTCAACGTTCAGCTTTGTAACAGTACATGCTAATTTGGGACAAATGAAAGCCACAGCAAGCTAACTTAAAAACATGCAGCTATTCAAGCTATGTTATTTTCTTGGTTTTGTTGTTGTTTTCTTTGTACCTTTTGGTTTTAACAGAAACCAACATGCCTTATCACCCTTGTTTGTTCTTTGTTAAGGTTGAGGTTGGAAGAAAGAAAAAGGCGGAAGACGTTTCAGATGTGAAGTTGTTAATGTTTGAAGCTGATGGTGTTGATGCATGCTAATGTATTGGATGCAGAAACGAAGCGCTCAAGATCTGTCCCCACTTCTAGTGTTGTAATGGCAGATGGTAAATGGGGGAAGAGGAGGAAAAAAGAAGTCATAATATCAAACAGAAGAAAGAAGAAATGAAGGGTTGTTATGAAGTAATGAAGTTAAAGAAGTTATGAAGTTAAGATCAGAAGTTTACCAGGGTATGAGTAATTTCCTAACAGCCTGCTATGTTATTACTCTTTCATCCTGTTACTTTCTCTTAAGCATGCACAATTTTGTTTTCCCTCTCTGTATCAGACACATCACTGGTCAATCCCTCCACTATTTACAATAACTTTTTGTGCAGTCTCTATATTTTAGCTAAATTGCTTCATTTCTACTTCAGATATCTGTTGCAACATGATTTTATATAATCAAATTCCTAAACATTTAGCAACAAACCTGCTAAACACCATAATGTGGTGAACACCTTCTGAAAGGGGCATATAGGGGGTGAGCGCTGTCACCTCCTGGCCCTGTATTCATGTTGTTTGACACACTTGGCGTTAGAGTGTTTCTGACCTCAGTGTCTAATCCGTCCAGGACTCGCGGGGTGGCTCGAGGAGTGCATCCCCTCGAGGCTCAGCAAAATCTGCCAGCCGCTCACCAGCACGCTCCAAAGATGGCTCCCGCCGTTCCAGGTCCAGATCTCGGTCTCGGTCCAGGTCCAAATCAAGGTAAGAAGGTTTTTCTCTTCTGTTAACATATACAGAAGACAGAATTTTCAAAGTTAGCTGTGATATGTGGACACAAAAACTACATTTCTAAAGTTATGCGCAAATTTAAGAGTTGAGTTCTTACCCCAGGTCTCGGTCCCATCGAAGTTCACGCAGGCACAACTCCCGTTCTCGTTCCCGCTCCCGCCGGCGTCGTTCCAGGAGCCGGTCTCGCAGCTCAGACTACCGCAGACGTAGGAGCCACAGCCGCTCCCCGATGTCAAATCGTCGCAGACACATTGGCAACCGGGTACAGTGCTTCTTCAGTGTGGTTTGGAATTCCTGTGGGTGAATTTAAAATGTAGTGAATTGATGACTTTGAAAACACTAAAAATGTTCATGGACACACTCGTCATTAATTTCTTTATGTTTACTTATTTTCTTATTTCAACACGATCATGAATACAAGCTTTGTGTTGTCCAAGCTTAATGAATTTCTCATCTTAAAATGGCAACTTTGTCATAGCACTTAATCTGTTCACTTGTAAACATACATACACACATTTTGAACTGCTTATTTTCACATTTTCCAATTTTTGCTCACCGTAATTTTACTTCTCTGTCCTCTTACAGGCCAACCCCGACCCCAACAACTGCCTGGGTGTGTTTGGACTGAGCCTTTACACCACTGAGAGGGACCTGAGGGATGTTTTCTCTAAATATGGCCCACTGAGTGATGTCAACATTGTGTACGACCAACAGTCGCGTCGCTCAAGAGGTTTTGCCTTCGTCTATTTTGAGAACTGCGAGGATTCAAAGGAGGTGAAAAATTTTAATAATGTAGTTTTTTTATTTATTTATTTTTTTAAACCAGATATCATGTCGTAGTTTATATCATTACGTACGCAAATAGTTTCATATTTCACTAATGGGTAAACAACATAAATACATGACTTGAAGCTTATCCATGTTTCACATTGTTTTTTGATAATGCATTATTTGAAAGGCATGTTTTTGGTTACATTTTTCAGGGAAAAAATGCTAAAATTACACTATCAGAACCGCAAACAGTGAACAATTAAAGAATCTTTACATTTTTCAACTTTCCAAAGCTTCAAGGACTTGACGTGTTTGTTTTTCTCAAGCCAACCAAATCTAAGCCTAAAATCTAATTTTAATTTTTAAACCAAATTTTTGTATGATTTATGGAAATACATTGTGTTATACAGCACAGAAGACTGTTTTGAATGCGCTCCGTGTCTAGCCGTTGTGTCATTTCCATAGAGGTGCAGGACTTTATATTGCAGTGAAAAATGAGCCCATAGTGAGTAAAAATGTAGTAGCAGCAACGACACACAATAAACCGCCCAGGGTTCAGAGGGTTACGTTATGTAAAAGAGAAAGCGAAAGTGTTTTAAATGAGAGCGGCATAAACGTGGTGGTAAAGCTTGTTTTGGCAATGTTAGGGTTTATTGTTGAAGCCCATCTAATCGCAGTCCAGTCTCCGATTTAAAATTAGTATTTTCCCTTTTAGCTGTATTGGAATTAGGATAAAAAAGATTAAAACGTTCACTTCTGACTGTGGTGTTGTTGTTGTGTGTTTTAGGCCAAAGAGCGCGCCAATGGAATGGAGCTTGACGGACGCAGGATCCGAGTTGATTTTTCCATTACCAAACGAGCCCATACTCCCACTCCTGGGATCTACATGGGACGACCTACATAGTAAGTGTTTGTAAACCAGGCTGCTTTATGTTTTAGCGCAGGAGTATCTTTATTGTTATGACCGGCAGTGGTTTAAAACAAAGGAACTCTTTGCACGTGTTTTATGAGCGAGGCGTGTAAGAGACGGATGGGACTGTCCAAAGGTTTCAAAAGGACGACTGCACAAAATGCATAGTGAATAAATGGACTTTTGCAAGTTGGACAGTGCACAAGAGTCTTTTTGAAACTTTTAGGTGACTGGCCGTGGTAACAATAAAGGAGACACTTTCTGTGTGTGTTCTCAGTGGTGGCGGCGGCGGCGGCGGTGGTGGAGGCGGAGGCGGCGGCGGTGGTTCATCACGTCGCGTCTCGAGGGACTATGACAGGGGCTACGACAGAGGTTATGACAGAGGGTATGATCGTGACTATGACCGCTATGACGACAGAGAGTACCGTTCATACAGGTGAGTTGTTTTTTTGAGGGGCTGACATCCAGCTTTTAAAATGTAGTTACTCAAATGGATGTAGTTTAGAGAGAGATTGTAACAATACACGTTTGTTTCTCCCCTACAGGCGCAGATCTCCATCTCCGTACTATAGTAGAGGATACCGCTCTCGATCTCGATCACGGTCCTACTCACCACGTACGTCTGAACCACATCCCTGCCATTTAGTAACTTACATAGAATACTGACTTGTTGACATTTTGTTAGAATTTGCATATTTTGTGTAGCCTTCACACATACACTGTGACTGGGGCAGTTGACCTAATCTCTTACCCCATCTTTTTCCTTCACAGGTCACTACTGAGCAGCGAGAGAAGAGTCAACAACAGTGTTATTGTTTGGATGCTTGTTTCTCTTTGTTTTGACCAGATTATGTATGTGATATCAATTCTAGATTTGTTTCTGTATCAAGAGTTACAAAAACAATGAAGTCTGTCATGAATTACTCGTCACCAAATTTTTTAGTCATGAAAACAAGTTTTGACAAAAATGTAAAATGGCAGAAAGTACATCAGTTGGAAAAGACTTCCATGAAATTCTCTGTCATTTTAGGAAATGAAGGCAACTTGCAAACAGGAACTGAAAACGCAGCCTGTTTGACGACAGGACTTTAAGATCAGGCTCGTTTGCGATTGGCTCAAATGACTTGTTTTTATCAAAGCACGAGTTTCTCTTAGTTTTGTTGCAGTTTAACAGTTTGCTCTTTCTATGTAGTTGACTTCTTGAACTATTATGATCCTAGTTTGCTCTTTGATAAGTTTTAAATGCCATGTTTCTTTCTGATTTTGTCTTTACCTGGTGAAAAGTAAACTTTTGTTGGTTGTACATAAGCAGTAAAAAATAAAGAAAAATACTTGGGTCATTTGCTGTGTTGTTTATTAACTGCATTGTATCCTGTAATGGCCACGTTTCAGAGGTCCTGAGAGGAGTGTGTTTAGTTCTTTTTACATACACATGCTTTTCAAGGGGCTACAAGTTGGTGCAATTGGTAGCACTGTTGCCTCACAGCAAGAAGGTCGCCAGTTCGTGTCCCAGTGAGGACACCGGGATCTTTATACATGGAGTTTGCATGTTCTCCCCGTGCAGCGTGGGTTCTCACTGGGTTCTCCGGCTTCTTCCCACAAGTCCAAAAATATGTTGAGGTTAATTAGTGATTCTAAATTGTCTGTGATAGACTGTGATAGACTGGTGACCTGTCCAGGGTGTCCCCTGCCTTCGCCCGAAGTCGGCTGACTCCAGCCCCCCACGACCCTAGTGAGGATTAAGCGGTGTATAGATGATGGATGGATGGATATCTAGGGTCATGCAAGGTTTTCATGTTCTTGCTTTATAAATTATTTAAATGTATAGTTTCTTATGTGTGGAAGCATTCACATTAAAATGTGTAGACCCTAAGAGGAAATAAGGTCTACTACATGTTAGTTACAAGAGAAAACCTTCTAATTACAAGATCCAGATCAATCATAGCTATTTGAGAAGATATCTACGTTATACAACAGAAATGTGCAACAACACTTAAATGTAAAATGATTCAAAACTGTACTACCTTTCAATATTTATTTCTAAGTTAAAGTAGAAGTAGGGTATTTGCTTGTATAAAATTAAGAGGGGCTTAGAATTACTATATTAAAAGTACAGGCCTAATAGGAATAGGAACAAGGCGGTACACTTTCATATCTCTGATTAAAATCTGTAATGTTTTTTCCATTATTTTTTATTGGCCTTTATTTTTGATGACAGATTCAATGTAAAAAAAAAAAAAATTTAGAGAGATGATCTGCCAATATATATATTTTTTAAGCTGTTCTTCTGAAGGCATTGTGTTGTTCTAACTTTCTCTGTAAAACACTTCAAAGTTGTTCTATTGAATTCAAGTCAGGTGGCCCACTTGGCGAGGTCATAGTTCTGTCAGTAAGGATTTTAGTATATCCACAGGTATTCACAGGGTCATCTTCTCACCACCTTTTTCACCCACTCAACCCCGTATTATCCCAATCCCATCTCTGTGCTTCACTGCCAGGACTATGCATTCCCTGTGCTGGACCCCATACAAGGGTAGAGATTTACTTTGTTATCATCTGACCAAAGAATGTGCTTCCAATATTCAGCATCTGTGGCGTCATTTGAAGAGGACGACCAATGTAGCTTCGATTGGTGGTACTACGACTCATTCTATACCTCCTGATTAGTAGATCTGTAGTAGGTCTTCCTGTATTATTTTCCATTATTGTGAAGTCTCTCAATCAGATTTTTTGAATTCCTCTGGCACTTCTTGTCCATGTGGCACCATGATACAGACATGCAGATGGACACAGTCTGCAGGTTCAAAACGGAGCAAGTTGTGGTGTTTGTAGGTCCTCTTAGAACCATGTTCATGCATTAAGGCGAATTGGAAATTATTTTTTTTCCTCATTTTGTCACAGTGATCACAGGTTTTCTAACTTGTATATCAGTGATTGCAAATATACTTACTTTTTTGCACTAATCTTCTCCTTTCTAAATTATTAGCTTCTGATTGTTGATAAAAGGAAATACTCTTTCATCTTAGAAATAATGTAGTTATTGACGAGTGTTTTTTTAATGATTTAACATTTAAGTCATATTTCACAGGAATGTACTCACTTCTGCTGTATACTGTGCATGTACCAGTATGTTTGATGTGTGCGTGGTGTTTGTTTAGGGGTTTTTGCGCATGTTCTTGAACGCATCCTGCTAAAAAAAATTTAAAAAACCCCCAAAAAACTACCTCCAGCGGTGCAACACGGAAACACAGATAGCAGCATAAACTTTGACTAAATATGTATCAGTATATTCCCTCATTGTACGACCTAAAACGCAATGAAATAGTATTTAAAGTCCAAATAATTATAAAATGGAGTACTTACATTTTTGATTTTACGTGTGAGTTCTTGCAGCTCTGACGTGCCCCTCCAGCTTTCCGTCCGACCAATCAGAGAGCTCTCACGGCCCAACACTTCCGCTTTGCTCTCCAACCTGCCTTTCCAGTGGAGCTCCCGGTGTGAGCGGATAGCAGAAGGGTGACAACCACGCAGCCCACAGGCTCAGAAAACACGTAAAGGTAGCAAAAAAGTCATTTTCTCCGCTAAAAAGCTTCCAGGCTGTTTGTTACGCGTGGAAAATGTGGTCAGGGCCCTGTGCTCAGTCAGATATTGTGGCTATCAGGTAGCTAGGAGTGGTTCCAGTTAGCCAGCAGCTAGCGTTAGCATGCTGTGTTTGAATGAGCATATGACTGAAGCTGCACGTTTTTAGGAGGGCCAGCTCAGCAGGATGGAGCCACGGAGGGATAAATGTTCAGATATATCCGCTGGGGAGGAGCTTTGTTTTGGTGGAATATTCGGACACGAGTGTCACGTTGTAACCAGCTTGTTTTAACTCTTCCAGATGCCTCCAAAGAAGGGAGAAGCCCCCAAACAGCCTCCATTAATTGGACGATTTGGAACATCTCTGAAAATCGGAATTGTTGGATTACCTAATGTTGGGTGAGTACATTTCGCAGGTAGTGTGAATTATTGCACAGCATGTTTGTTATGTCAGGGGAGCTCTGTTATTGACCTTTTTCTGACTGTGTTGCAGGAAATCCACCTTTTTCAACGTGCTGACCAAAAGCCAAGCTGCTGCCGAAAACTTCCCATTCTGCACAATTGACCCGAATGAGAGCAGGGTGCCGGTTCCCGATGAGCGTTTTGATTTCCTCTGCCAGTACCACAAACCAGCCAGGTGTGTGTTATAACAGTGGCCCAATTCCAATTGCCACACTTTGAGGACTTTGAGGCACAATCACACAGAGTGCATGAGGGTTTAGGGTTGTTCTACTGTCAAATCGTCAACTGCACGAGGGCTCTGATGGAACTTTCAGGACTACTAATCGCTTTTTCTGTGATTCTGCATATCTGGAAACTGAGAAACTTGCTTCATAGCAAATTGGTGAACAAACACAGTTGTATTCCACCAAAATGTACACAAACCAAGTAAGGATGGTGCAGGGAAGAAATGTGCTAGGAAATTATGTAGGTGACGGCATCTGGCTGCTCACTGCTGTTGTTGTTTGTCACAGGTTTGTAGAGTTGACTGTATTTTCAGTTAAACATTTACAGATGTGCGTGCTTTTCTTCTCATTTTTAGTTTGTTAAAATGTAGAAACACTTTAATGTCACAAAGACCCAAAAATTCTCTGTGAGCGATGTAGATGCATCGTATTTGCAAACCCGTTGAGCCGTATGGTGGTGATGCCACTGGACAAAGTTTTGCTGTTACAGTAGGAAACTGTGCGCACCATGCTGCCATGAAAACTTACGTGTTTAGTTGTTGATACAGAAAATACATAAATATGTTTTAATGAACAATTCTGATTTCACCCTGCTGGTATCACAAATAATAGATCACAGGTTAGAAAATTGATTAGTCTCTTGGTATTCATCACAGAAAATGTTGAATCAGTATCATTATTGAACTTTTATTTTGCTAATAACTGAAGTTGTTTCCACATATGTGCCATTATGGGACCTCAGAATAAGTTAGTGGTGCAATAACTACAAATTAAAACACACGATTAACAAATTTCTAGAAACAATCCCTGCCTTGCCTTACTTGTAGGGACAGTATTTTTTGTTGTTCTAACTTTTTTGCATTCTTCATTTCCATCGTTTCATACAGTTCCTCTTGACTTGAGTAGACAACAGGAAAAAGAGTCAAATGATGCATTAACACCCCTCTTTATGGCGGTGCAGACAGAGGAGGATGAAGTAAACCTCTGTTAATAAAGAAATTTGATAAACACCATTGTGATACCTGTTGTCTCTAATTGGGTTTTTTTTTTCGAGCCAACCAAAACAAAAAAAGTCTGTAGATGTGGAACTTTCTTGACAGCCTGATTTCTGACTCACTGATTATCTGCTTGTCTCTTTTGTCTCTTCAGTAAGGTTCCCGCATTCCTAAACATTGTGGACATTGCTGGTCTGGTGAAGGGAGCTCACGCAGGACAAGGACTTGGAAACGCCTTCCTCTCCCACATCAGTGCCTGTGATGGCATCTTCCACATGACTCGTGAGTTGCCGTTACTTCTGCTGCCTGCAGCTGCTGTGTAGTAACAACTGAACTGATGGAAGGCACAGGTGTTAGCAGGGCAGGCTGGAATCACTGCTACACTCCTTAAAGGGGACCCATTTCAACAACACAATCATGTTGTGCCTGTTGCCCAGTAAAGACGAGATGACAGACTCCTGTGTAAATACACTACAGGGAGTTCTACTGTAACTTACTTACTTACTGACTACTATTGAAAGCTGGAATTTAGTGTGTGGTCTGATAGGTAATTCTATTCACTTGTTTGTTTTTTTTTAAATCAAAGATCAAGAGATGAATTTGAGCTGCAACTGTTCATTGATTAGTTATCAACAAATACATTATTCGCTAACCATTTTCACAATTGATTTATTGGTTTGAGTGGCTTTTGTTTTAAGAAAAATGTAAATTCTCATGCTAAATTTGAATTTATTTTTTTTTTTTGCTTTCCTTAATCCTCAGTGACAATAAATTGAATGTTTTTATGTTTTGACATAAAAAAAAAATCATAAGGTAACAACACAGCATGGAGTGAGCTGTGCTTAGTTTCCTGTTGTCAAACTGTGGCAGGAAGTCCTTTTTTCATATAAATAATACCAAAAACACAAACGTCTCTCTCGCACGAGAACTGTCACAAGAGTCTCTAAAAACCTATGAGACACATACAGTAGCCTGCATACATACAAATATACATATATGCAATGTATATTTTAGAGCGTTGTGTTGGGTTTTGGGAAATAAGAATCAACATGTTTTTATACCATAGTCAGTGATTATAGACTTTGAGTTTTAAATATGTGTAGAGAACAGTGAGAGTTTTGGTCTAGATTTATTAACTCCAGCAATCTGAGCATTCGTAAAACTATCAGACAGCTCCAGTTTGTTTCAACACTGTGCTGCATATTGACTTAAAGCTAATTCCTCACGTTGTTGATTTTATTCTGGGCACAACTGAGCGTCTACTCTGAGAAGTCTCACTACTTTAACGTAGCAGCAATAAATTTAGGGCCAGCTCAATGTAGAGATTTATAAATAAGGCTTTAAATTCAGTCCAGCTTTGGGGCCACACTTTATTTGGGAATATTTTGTTGTGCTAAATATAATGTATAGCTGTGTCAGATTTACTGTATAAACAATTCAAACAGAGGGAGTCGACTCCAATTATGTTTAAAAGCAAAACATTTCAAGGATTCATGTTTGGGCCTCCAGCCAAAGTCACTGACGTCAACTGGGGGGCTGGGTTTGTTTTTGATTCCAGGAGTGGGAGTATGGGCTCTTGTTGTGCAATCTGTTTAACAGTTATTGATGTATTTGATTCGACCACCATAGACAATAATGCAAGTCTATGCACAGAATCTTTTGACAGCAGTGAAAGATTTTTGCCTCAGTGTGTTTCATTTGTCACGTATTTAAATTGATGAAAAGAAATAACGTTTAATTTATTTGCCAACACAGTATACACTCGTTAGATCTGAAACAGTTACTTCCTTCGTTTATCCACTTAAAAATAATTAGCGGCTATAATACTATAAGACTCAAAACACTTTCTGGTTTCTGCTCCTCCAATGTGAGGATTTTCAGTTTTTTATTTCCTGATAATTGTAAAAAAATAATTGTATTTGTACCAGGCTGCTATGTTTGTGTGTTTTAAGGTGCGTTTGATGATGAGGACATTATCCACGTGGAGGGAAACGTCGACCCGGTGAGAGACATCGAGATCATCCACGAGGAGCTGCGACTAAAGGACGAGGAGATGATGGCTCCGATCATCGACAAGCTAGAGAAAACCGCCGTCAGAGGAGGCGACAAGAAGCTCAAACCCGAATATGTAGGTGTTCGTGGCTGCACTGTCTTTGCATCTGTTGTGTTGTTGTGAGGTGAGATCAGCCTGTATGCAGCATCTGACCTGCTGCTGCTTGTTGCTTCAGGATATCATACTGAAGATAAAGAACTGGGTGGTGGATGAGAAGAAACACGTCAGATTTTACAACGACTGGAACGATAAAGAGGTAATGATGTATGTTTGTGTGTGTGTGGATGGTTTTGTGTGTATGCTTGTGTTATGCTGTTGTTTTTAATCTCATGTTTCTAAGTTACTTTATAATGAGGACAAAGGACATTTATTGCTTCCTTCCTAGTTTGATAAACTAACTTTCCTCTTTTTTCTAGCGTAAACACTCTGAGATCTTTTAATTATTTAGTAGTTCATTATTTGTTTATGAACTTTTTATACCTTTTTTCTTCAGTTTTTAATACAGAATTTAAATTGCACATGTAAACAGGTGTATGAAGACAAACTGGCATATGATGTTACTTTACTTTCACTTTCTTGTTCTGCTTTTGGTTGTTATGATTTTGAGATTCCCTGGGACAAGATGCCTCATTATCTGCTCAATGTCCTTCTGATGAGATAATGTACATTCCTACAACAAATATTTGAAATGGCTTTTTCAGAAATGACCATAATTTTAATTTCCCCTCCACAGATCGAGGTTCTGAACAAATACCTGTTCCTGACATCCAAGCCCATGATCTACCTGGTTAATCTCTCAGAGAAGGATTACATCAGGAAAAAGAACAAGTGGTCGGTTTGCTTTCACCTGTTCCTAATCCTATGTTTCAGGGATTATTAAGATTCATTCCATCATTCAGGATATCTCTCGATGTTGCCTTTTTTTTTTTATCAGGTTGGCAAAAATCAAGGAGTGGGTAGACGCTCACGATCCCGGCGCGCTGGTCATTCCTCTGAGTGGAGCTCTGGAGTCGAAACTGTTTGACATGGAGGAGGAGGAGAGGAACAAATACTGTGAGGAACTGAAGACGCAAAGGTAAGAAAAAAACACGCCACATCACTCAAAGACTTAGTCTGACAGTTATCTAACATTCAACCTTTAAATGTCACCAAATGGAGAAAAATGCTGTTCAGAGCCTGATGACAGTTTGATCAACAGTCCAAAATACAAAGATATTCAGATTACAAATGCAATCAAACAAATCTTCATATCTACAAACCAAAAATACAAGAACAAAGACATCTTGATAAATTACAAATGAGAAATCAGCTGATTTTGCAGAGTTCATTGGATTCTCTTGATTAAACTCGAGTGCAGCGCAGTCAGCTTGCTGGTGGGTAGAAAGACACAATACAGGCTCTGCTGGATAATGCTCAGTAGCTGCAGTGCAACACATCTGAAGTCAACTGCTTTTGAATAACTACATACAGCTCACAGCACTGTGTAATTCTGATGACAGATTGCAATAATAGATTAATAACAATGAGATTTAAACTATTAGCTATATGTTTTTAAATACTAAATTCAAAATTTTAGGGTTTTTAAATATATGATTGAGCTTCATCCAGATGTTTGTGTTTATCTGTGTGTTTCCAGTGTTCTGACCAAAATAATAAAGACCGGCTATGCAGCGCTGCAGCTGGAATACTTCTTCACAGCGGGACCAGATGAGGTGCGAGCGTGGACCATCAGGGTGAGTGCTTCGGAATATTTTCTCCAAAATATGACTTCTTTCTGTTGTTTTTTTCCCCCTTTAACCTGAAAAAGCAGCACAATAAAAGGGAGAACAGACAAGAAAAAGACAAGAAAGAGTTCTATGCAAAAGAAGAGTAGAATAGAGTTAAAAAAAAAAAAAAAGACCACAAGTCTTCAAACAGCAGTCCAAGTTTTCAGTTTGTCTGTGAAGTAAAACTAACAAATGTTACAGCTGTAGTTGAAGTGTCCAGTCTTGCTGTTGTTCATTCCAGATTACAGCAGAATCCAGGATTTCTGTTCTCATTTTTATTTGCTATTTAATTGCAAATCTAAAACCGTTATTGCCAACTTTGCTCTATCATATTTATGTGTAGTGGTAAAGGAAATTATTTTGCTTTTCTCTCGGTTGTTTTTGTATCTAAACTTGACTGTTTTTACAATTTCCCCCAAAAAATGTTATGCGACCTAATTACTTGTAGAGCAACTGAGTCAAAGGTTCTTTTGCCTTTTGGTGTTTGCAGAATTTCTGAATTTGGATATTTGAAGCCTATAATTAGAGTGAATTGCCATTTCATCGTTTATTTGTTATTTTTAATTTACTATTTGAATCACTGATAAAAGTAAACTCTGGATAGTAATTCAGAGGTCTGGAATCAAGCTGCTAATATGAGTCATTTTCTGCTTTTCAGTATGTTCTACATTTTTCATAACTGTCTTTAAATTCTGTGAAACCAGCATACAGAGTAAAGACATAAAGAATGCAATCGATTCCTGCTTTTAAAAGATTTATTTTTCCATTATAAAAGTGCTTTTTTTCTCTAGAGCACAACAGTCAGAATCAGTTTTTGATGCCCTCGTTGTCCTGGGCATCATTTTGTGATCATATCTGAAGTGAAAATGTGCTAATCTCTTTTAGATATATGTTTGAGACCTCTTTGTCTTGTTGTGCTCCAACAGAAAGGGGCCAAAGCTCCTCAGGCTGCTGGAAAAATCCACACCGACTTTGAGAAAGGCTTCATCATGGCCGAGGTGATGAAGTACTCTGACTTCAAAGAGGAGGGCAGTGAAAGTGCAGCAAAGGTGTGTGTTTGCATCGAGCTTTTATCACGTGTTTGAATTGCTGCTCTGACTAATTTCTGCCAGTATAACTGTTGACATTCTGGCTAACGCTAAATGCACATTTAAAATGTTCCTCTTTGGTATCCATCCTCTCTTTCTCAGGCTGCTGGGAAATACAGACAACAGGGCAGGAACTACGTCGTGGAGGACGGGGACATTATCTTTTTCAAATTCAACACACCCAATGCACCCAAAAAGAAATAACAAGACCACACAATCATCAAGGGGTCCAGGGGGGGGGTAACTCAGAATACAGTTCAGTCGGGCCTCAAAGAGCTGCACTGTCTGCCGGTTTGAATTCAGCAGATCAACTTGTGGCCTGAGTGGCTGCAGTTATTTGTACAACAAACACTGATATCAAATGATTCATTCAAATTTTCAAACCATATTCTAGCATGTGTGGTGTCAGGACACAACGGGTGGAACTGCTATGAAAAACATGTATGAACCCGCGACAGAATGCAAACATGCGTTTTCTTTGCTGCCACTGTTCATGCGTTTTTAACATGCATCAGGCCTTTTTGATGCCGTCTTTCAGATTCTTTCGTTTCGCAGAGCGCAGACTTTTTCTGTTGCGGTTTATCTGCAAGACAGTCTTTTATCCCTTTGAGTAATAACAACCTGTCTTTCTGTCATTAGTTGGCAATTGCAGCAATGATGGCAGCTGATTAATCGGCGAGCTCTCAGATCCTAATGAGCTTCTTAATTAGAGTTTTATTAATGGCAGGTGTGCCTGATCAGTAAACCAGCTGTTTTGTCCTAATGTGAGTATTAAGCAACAGTCTGCTGCAGGTGAATTGGTTTTAGATCTCTTTCCTCCGACAATGAAAAAGGATGTTAAAATTTAGTTCCCTTAATTACACTGTTAAAGTATTCACAGTGAAGTTATAATGACTCGACTTGATGTTTACCACAAAATGCTAAAATGTATGGCGTCTACAAGCTGAGAATATAAGCCGCCAGTCAGTGTTTGACTCAGGGCACGACTGTATTGTGTTGTGAGCAGATGGGGTGTTACAGAGCAGGCCTCCCTGATCGTGCCTGACCAGACACCCGAGCAGAGAACGGTGTTATACAACCTGCTTTTATTGACTTGCTTTGGTCTTGTTAAAAAAAAAAAAAAAACGATAACAAAACAGACTCTTCACATCATGAACTCCACCCAGTGTAACAAGACAGTGCTTCATTGTGGATCATCTGGACCGCACAGCCTCAGAACACATCATGTTTCACCTCCTCTTACTGCCTCCACAGTGTGAATGTCTTGATTTGCTAAAGTGCTCTCCATCTCCTCATTTTGCTTCACTGTGGAGTAAAGTAGAAATCCTTTAAACCTAAAGGAGCCAGTGTATGATAAATATCCCCCTCATCAATATGCACGTGTCAATAAACGGAGACCAACCTGTCGTTTATTTGTGTGTCTCTTTTTTTTTTATTTATGTCAAATACAAAACTGAGAACATTAGAGGTCAAGGCAACATACAGGGATATGTATGAACTTGTGTGTGCCACCAGAAAGGTACAGATTTTAAAAATGTAATACCTTTATAGCAGTTGTGAATATATTACATCTGTACTTTAGATGAAGCCATGTGACATCAGGCTTTCATGCAGGTACATGTTAAGAGGGTGTATTCCAATTTAGTTTATTGATTTTGACAGAAACAGCTTTAAATACGAAGGTCCACAATAACATTTTTAACTGAAGGATACTAAAGGAAATAATTTAAAAAACAACTTTATGGCATGATATAAATTCAATTTACAGTAACACTTTTAATTCATAAAATATATACACATACACTGGGAAAGTCTTAATCTCCTCCAGGCTCCACATATAAAGCGATGTATTCAATTTTTGTGTTTTTGTTTTATTTTTTTTAAATCCTAAATATACAGTTTACTATTTTAAGTTGTCAAAAGAACTTTTGTGTTAACTTGTTCTCATTAAATACATTTCCTCTTTACAAGGAAGTAAGTCATGTGGTTTCACAGCATGTGAGACATATGCCCCACTATTAATTAGTCACAATATCTGGTGGTATTTTTTTTTTCTTTTCTTTTTTAAACTATCATCAGCAAACGTACAAAAATAGACTATTTCCTACATTTAGAAAATTTAACTTTAAACCAGAAGACACAAAAGAATTCTAACATAGTAATAACTAATAATAACCTAGATTACAGAAAAAGCAATAAAAGTAGCATTTAAAAATAAATCAGACAGCACTACATGGAAGGAAATAAAGTACACACTTGGGAATGAGATCAGTTATTTCTTGTGAGTCACACCGATCAGGATGCCATTCTCTTTCCTATATAAAAAGTTGTGTGTGTCTTCAGCAGAATAATAAGCCTGTGGTTTGATCTCTTGTTTGTGGTCAGTTTGTTTGTGCTTATCTTTATGTGGCTTCCCTTTATCCTCACCCTGAACAGTCGAGACAGATGGCCGCCCTCGCTGAGCGTGGTTCTGCTGGAGGTGTCAAAAAGAAGTTCTTCCTCTCCACTGTGGCCAAAATGCTCACTTGCTGGGTTACTAATAATCATAATTACATAAAGTTTGTAATATTGTAGAGCTTAACGTTTATATTGAATTGGGTCACGCAAACTTGATTGTTATGTATAATTGAGTAACATAATATTGTTCTGTCTTAACCTTAATATTTAAATTAGCCAGATAAATTTGAATTATATGTTGTATTGTAGGTTATAAACCCAAATATTTAAACTTGTTCAGTAAACTTGTAACTACAACCTTATTTCTCTACTGAGAAGCACTTTGACTCTATGGGTGTTTCTTTAAATGTGCTGTATAAATTAGGTAACTTGACTTTACACAGATGACTAAATACTACAATATTTGACTTGCTTTTTTAGAAAAATAATATTAACATATTAAGTTGAGCATTTTTATTTCTGTATTTTTTATATTTGTTTGTTTGTTTGTTTAACTTTATCATATTTGTTTTAATGTTAACTTCTGGGCATCCTGCTTTTGCTTTGCAAGTAAGTTCAATTTACACACCAGTTTTTTTGGTTTATAAAATTGCTATAGAGATATGAGATGTAAGGTTAGTTACAATGTAGTTGAACAATAATGAGGAGCAAAACTACTGTGTCTGTTGTAACAATGGGTGCGTTTTTCTTTTGTTGTAAATGTGAATTTGGTCAAAGATTAGTGTGAACTAAGTACAACTGTGCGCTTTTTGTATTCTTTACACGTGATTTCATTAATTGTCAAGAATTTCAGATGTGGTGTGAACTATTATACCAAGTCTAAGTTAGTGTGGGGCTGTATTCATCTGTGGAAGCGCGTGGTCTTAATAATGGAGGGCAACTTACGATTTACAGTCACTTTAAATACCCTAAACTTTAAAAAAAGTGCTTCACACCGCACGTTTGTTGCAGAGTTCGGGGGTAAATAAGAAGCTCTGTCTTCAAATACCAGTGATAATGTGGAATATATGACTTTATTTCGCACTAAACGGTGACAATACGTGTGTAAACTGGAAACAAACAACGCTTTTTTCAAAGTATCTCTGTAGAGATTTCAACAACTGCATTCCTTCTCTTGTCTCTCTCAACAAACAGGAAACACACGTACTACAAAAAAGGTGATTGGCGTTCCGGTGAGCCAATGACGCCTCAGCAGCACCCCCGCTCAGCCAATCGGCTTAGAGAAGAAGGGCGGGACGTCCTGTAATGTGATGCAAATTGGACGGTCAGGCCTGTTAGTCCCGCCCCTTTGTGTTTCCCGCACCGTCAATCAAAATAGAAAAAAATCGACCCGAATTCACCGATCAACACTAGCCCGCCTTTGATAAAATAATCATGTTCGGAGTTTAGTAGATCCGATAATCCTCCCGGTTACTACCATTCACGCTATGACTGGTACGTAAACATTTAGCGCATCGAAGCGTGCAACTAATCGGTGAGTTTGTGAAGCTACAACGGAGCGAGCTGCGTCTTTTTATCTTTGGCTCTGCTGCTAACTAGCTAGATATGGTGAGCTAACTCGGCTAGTTGGCTAGCCACGGCAAAGTAAACAGTCAATCTGGGCCGAAATCGCCTCAGAATCTCCGCTGCAAAGTTGAATTTCGCAGTCAGCTCCTTTTGGACTGGAGAGTGGGGATGCTTTGCGGGCTTTTCTGGCAGGCAGGAGTTGAAGATTACAGAGTTTTGCTGAGTTTCCCCCTCTCTCCCTGCTAGCGCCAGAGCAGCCGCTGAAACAAGGAGAAATGGCGTCCGCGGACGTGGACAGCAGTCAAAGCGAGTTTCTGCAACCCGGCGGCGCAGCGGAAACACAGGTATCCGACATTTTCTAGCTCGTCTTTCTCGCTCGCTTTCGATTTCTGGTTGTGTTTTTGAGAGCATGAAGTTCACACGTTTTAAAATTTTGATGGCATGGGGTGAAAGCCGTACACTTCCTGTGTTCCCCTCAATAACGGCCACCCACTTTACCCCTGTAAAACCCGCCCATAGTGGGTAGGACACTGAAGTCAGTCACTTGGGTCGGCTCGCTGGAAGATAGCCGGTGTACCTTGGGTTTAGAAGATGCAGGGGTGTGATAATGTAGCAGGGATTGCGTCCATAATCATAACAGTAGCGTTCAATTGTGTTGTAATAGCCACCCATCCCCCACACCCTGCTCTCCAGCCTGTTATCTCCACTCCGTGTTGGTGGTTGCTTGTTCTATTCTTTGCTTCTGGACAAATTTCTGCATGATCCCCCCACTGCCTGTGCTTTACTGTCTCTTTGATATATCTGCTCAGTGGCTGAATCCATAACTGATTTACAGACAATAGCCAGGCTCACTCCTTTTCCCTTTGATCTAATCTTCAGCTGAGATGAATCACTGTCTCCTTGCAGAAAGTGTGATCTGTCCTTGTTAATCTGAGTGTTGATTGTGCTCCCAGACGACAGATATGTCAGCCATTCAGCTGACGGGTTCGGACCGATGGGAGGTGTTAACTCCTGTTTCAACTGGGAAGGAAGACCAGGGAGTCCTTCACATTCCAAACTCTGGGATTGTCACGTCCAACGGGCAGTACGTGCTTCCTATTGGGAGTCTTCCCAGCCAGCCCATTTATGTTACAGCATCTGGGAGTGAGGCGGCAGCCAATGGAGTGTCGGGCATTCAGTATCAGGTATAAAGAGATGAACACACATTTAAGTTTCAGTCCTGTTTAGGTGATGATCATGCTCAATACTGTCACTTCTTCTTCCAACAGGTCATACCCCAAATCCAAAATGCAGATGGGACACTTGCAGGGTTCTCAACACAGGGGTTGGATGACGGCACGGGGCAGATCCAGCTCCTCCAAGATGGCAGCCAGGGCAGCATCGGAATCAGCTGTGCGACAACGGCGACCACAGACCTCCTGACACAGACGGGACAAGTTCAGTCAATCCAAGGCGTCTCGCTGGCGGGGGGTTCAGCGTACACTGGCACAGTACCTGTAGGCCTGCCCAGCAACATAACTTTCGTCCCTATAAACAGCGTAGATCTGGAGTCGCTCGGCCTGACTGGAGCGCAGACGGTCCCCATCGCAACAGGGGTAACACCTGAAGGTCAGCTCATCATGAGCAGCCAGGCGCTGGACAGTCAGGGCCAGGACGCCGGCGTCAAACAGTCACTGGTGACGGTGAGCGACCCTAACGCCAACCAAGAGCTCTACGTGCCAACCACCACCACTTCCTCCTCCAACTCCTCCCACCTCCCCGAGACCATCGATGGCACCGGGGTTCTCACGCAGGCAACCGCCGTGTCCGCAGGCGTGTCTGATCCCTCGTCCTCGGAAAACTACAACTCTCACAACCACCTGCAGCAAATCCAGGTACGTGTGCGTCCTCCTTAAACCGGTAGGGACACGCTCCACAAACTGTCATGTGT
Source organism: Stegastes partitus (assembly GCF_000690725.1). Lineage (NCBI taxonomy): Eukaryota > Metazoa > Chordata > Actinopteri > Pomacentridae > Stegastes > Stegastes partitus. The sequence goes on from NW_007577814.1 coordinate 768,819, forward strand.
GTGTCAAGCCTGTATGAAGCACTGCTTCCAAGGTTAGGTTGTTCCCAAGATAAATCAGATTTGTGGCAGGAATTGAAGTGATAAAACAAAACAATTGTTATATTTATTTTGTTGTGAGAGTGTTTAACACTTTAAGGCTACAAAAAGTGAAAAATCACTGCTTCACATGAAGCCATAACTGGGGATGAGCAGGGCTGTGTTACTGTCATGGTCATACAGTTGCTGTTAACCTTTATTGATCCCCTTAGGGAAATCTGCTCTCTTCTTTGAATTCATACTGTGTCTGTAGAACAGAATTTTGTATACCTACTATCACCTACTGAAAGCTGGCATTCAATGTCTGACCTGATCTTCAGTCCAGTTTAGTTCCAGGTTAGTCAAGGTGTTATCAGTTGTGGGTGAAGTGTTTGTACCCAGATTAGACAGCACAACATATTTTACAACTTTGGTGTTCTATGAAAAAGGGTTGTTGAAAAAAACTAATTTTAATACCTGAAGCAAGCAGAATTTGGATTTTGGTACCTAATGTGTTATATCACCCCAACTATCTCAGAATTTCAAAATTATACCCAACCCTGTTAAGGAAGTCTCTAAAATAGACATTAATGGTGTCCTCTGAGACGCCTCAAACCTACAAGGGCGTGAGCCGTTGCTTTGTGACCACAGTTGAGCAAATTTTTTGTAATGTCACAGGCTGACACTGTGTATTTAATGTTTCCACTTCATGCTTGTTGAAGCTTTCACTCTGTCTGATATTAGGGCTTTTTCTGCACATTGGAGTTTTCAGCACATCCCAAAGGGGATTTAGCCAGCATTAGGGGAAAACCGCCAGCGCAGAAGTGATAACAAGCTGTAATAAAAACAGAACATCACATTTTAACTAGTTTTGTTAATTGTGGTGTAACTTACTCAAGCACAATAGACAGTTTTGTTTAGCAAATGCTCCTAACTGACAGGAAAATGCTAGATTTCTGTCAAATAAAGGAGTTGCCTTTACTGGAGGTGGACCAGTCACACTGACACTCAAACCTGGTCTCCCTCTAAAGGCACATTTTGAGTCCGCATATGTGTCCCTGAATTTATTTTGGCAAACCCACCTAGCTGGGGTGGTCTGCCTCCTAGTAACAGGGGTGATTTGTCTTTATATGTTGCTTTTTTTTCTTCTTTTTATGAGTTGATTTACTTCATCACAACAACTGAAAGTGTCGACTGCTTCAGTGGTGCATTCATGTGCAGACAGCTTGTGAATGTATATTGTGCAACCAACTTTCAAGTGTTTAGAAATACCCACCCTGGTGTTTTCAATGCCAAATAAATTCTTTACCCAGTAGGGACAAGCACAAACTTGCAATTTATTTCCATGTTTAGGGTTCGATGTCTTTTACAGGGCCTCGCACATATAACCATGTCATGAATGTTACTTGCATTTGTGTGTGATTCTAATTTATTTCGCTGTTCCTCACTGTGCAGGTGTCGTCTGCCAACGCCACCACTATCTCGCAACCCATCCTGCAGCTGTCGGGGGACAGTCAGGCGCAGGTAGCCCAGGTGGCTCAGGGCCAGGACCTGACTGCAGCAGGTCAGACTCTCCAGAGTGTACAGCTGGTCAACCCAGGGACCTTTCTCATCCAGGCCCAAACTGTCACTGCTACTGGCCAGATCCAGTGGCAGACCTTCCAGGTGAGCTCTAAGGACTGTGTCTGTGTTTCTGACCTACAAACTGTGCTGTGAGAGACTTCAAATGATTAAAATAATCCCTTCTCTCTCCAGGTTCAGGGTGTCCAGTCACTCCAGGGGCTCCAGCTGCCCCAGGGGCAGGGCCAGGCCCAGCAGTTGACCTTAGCCCCAGTCCAGACACTACCCCTGGGCCAGACAGGCCAGGTCAGCCTACCCAACCTCCAGACGGTCACAGTTAACTCCGTAGCACAAAGTGGAGTTCAGTACACACAGGGAGAGGATGGAGGCAGTCCAGCCGGTATGACCATAGGTGGAATTCTTAATTTTTGTGTGCAGATCTTAGGCTGTTAGCTGACTGACAGACCTCCTAAACCTTCCTCTGCCTCTCTCCTCCCTGGTTCAGGCATCCAGATAAAGGAGGAGCCGGACTCTGAGGAGTGGCAGCAGCAACTGAGTGGAGAGTCCACGCTGAACCCCAGCGACCTGAACAACCTGCGTGTTCAGATGGGAGAGGAGGACATGGAGATGCCGAGCGGGGAGGGCAAGAGGCTCCGCAGAGTAGCCTGCACATGCCCCAACTGCAAAGAGTCTGGAGGAAGGTGGGCTTTGAAAACACATCCACAGATACAGATCATAGGTGCAGCTGTTACGGTCACTGTTGTCAAATAGGAGAACCAAAAAAAGCCTCATCATTCCAGTACATCCACGTTATGCTGTTTTCTTGTTTGTTTTTTGTTCATCTGTCATCAAGTACTACTCCTCCACTTCTGCTGTTCGCTCACTCCACACTTCTCTGCTTTGTCTCACAGAGGTTCAGGCATGGGGAAGAAGAAGCAGCACATCTGCCACATCGCTGGCTGCGGGAAGGTTTACGGGAAGACGTCTCATCTCCGAGCTCACCTGCGCTGGCACAGCGGAGAGAGACCCTTCGTCTGCAACTGGATGTTCTGCGGGAAGAGGTTCACCCGAAGCGATGAGCTGCAGAGACACAGAAGGACACACACAGGTGACAACATCCGTCAACACTGTTTGTCTGTTTGGTTCTAGTGTTATCGTATGAAAAGGGAATCATCAACGGGGTGATATGTGGAGCTAAATTTCAGTGCATTCTTTAGAACTGCACAATTAATGAATTAGTTACCACCAATTATTGTGATGATTGATTAATTGCAGTAAACTTTTAAAGGAAAAAGTCAAAACCTTTGATTCCAACTTATTGAATTTGAGTATTTTCTGGTTTCTCTACGACTTTATGACAGTAAACAGAATATTTTTGGAATGTTGACAGAACATTAGAGGATTTTGGGCTTTGGAGAAAAATAATCAACTATTTTCTGTCATTTTACAAACCAGACAACCCGTTGAGTAAAAGAGAGAACAATCGATGGATCGATTAACGGGAAAATGAGTCGCATTCATGTGAGAAGAGTGACAAGAAAACTTCTGTCTGATGATCAGACACAGTTTACACAAATTAATTAGTTTTTAGGAAATTGTCGCGTTGTTAGATTTTGCAGCTAAAACATGTTCATGTCTTATGATGTTTTCCTGCAGCTGTCCACACCGTTGTTTTAAATCAGTGTTCAGTCATGAGAGGTGTGACTAATGATGCCTTCATAGCCGATAAATATGATCAGCAGCAGCAATATTAGTTAATGCTGTTTAATTTAGTGCCACAAAATGCTTTGATGATTTAGATGAACAGAAATGAACCTGCTGTTTATCAGTCAAGTACATGACTGAAATGAAAACTGAATATTTTTCTTTAGCTCTGCTGAAAAACAGTTTTGTTTTGTGAATCTGTTTCTTGGTTGTTCCTCTGATGGTCTGATAAAGATAAAGTGACACATAGTCGGGGGGCCGTGGAGACAAACTACTCTTTAATTGGCACTGTAGGCTAATTTTTGGTAAGTTTAAAGTGTTTTTATGTAGAAATCCAGCCCCCTATGAAGAACTGTGAGATGGTGCAGTTTGTTAAATCATTCAGTTTTATTTATGTGGCACCAGGTCACAACATAAGGCACGTTAGTACGGCCAAGGTCTTAAAATATATTGAAACAGAAACATATGGATTCCCTCTGAGCAAGCATTTAGCGACAGTAGGAATGTGACAGTGAAGGTGTTGTGGACTCTTGTCATCAGTTACCAGCTCCGTGTGCGTCTCCATCAACATCAATCAGTGCTGCTTTGTGTTGTGGGACGGAGCTCAGGTTTGATTCATCAGCAAAAAGATAAGACGGCTCGTATCACGGTCCCATTTCAACATTATTAATGTTTCAGTCTTACAGAGTTTTTCAACTGTGTTCTTTGGACGTTACACAATGTTTTTGGTACGTTGTTGGTTTGCAGCCATCAGCAGTTTTCACGGACACTCTTTGTTCTGTATGGAGCTGTTTGAATCCAGATTATTATCCAGAGCGTGTCGGGCAGCGTTTCTACAAAGACATGTCATTAATGAATACTTTTAAATGTGATTTTTTTGTTTTTGTTTGAACCCCACAATGAAATCCTGTCACTGTCCTGTGGTTGAGGCAGGAATCCCACACAGATGCATCAAGGACTTAAAGAACTTTTAATTAAAAAACAAACAAACAAAAAAGTAGGGACAACAAACTCTTTAGTTAGTATTAATAAGTTGCCCAACATTTACACATAAACACCAACTATACAAGCAGCTTTACATAAGTGTTGCATAAAATCTCTCACTGGTTGTTGATGAACCCTTTAAAAACTCATCTCTGTGTATCAATTGTTAGGACATTTCAGTGCTTTAAAATGCTGTAGTTTGGATGGAGCTCTTCACCGTTGCTTCCTCTAGAGCAGGGGTGTCGAATCCTGGTCCTAGAGGGCCACAATCCTGCATGTTTTAGATGTTTCCCTCTGATTCAAATGATCAGGATTGTTATCAGGCTTCTGCAGAGCTTGATGATGAGCTGATCATTTGAATTGGGTGTGTTGGAAGAGGGACACGTCTAAAACATGCAGGATTGTGGCCCTCCAGGACCAGGATTCGACACCCCTGCTATACAGTATACAGATCTATGAAGTCTTCTGCTTGAGTCCTGCGCTGCACCGTTTCTGAATCCCACCCTCTCTAGATTTCTCACAATGACTGCCTGCTCGGGCAATTTGCAAGTCCACTCCCACAAACACTCATACCATACATCAATATATATCCATGGACTTAGTGCCCCTCCCCCTTTCCTGCAGGGAAGCCATGTGATGTTACTGTGTGGCCTTATTATTAAAAAGATCCATACCTATTGGTAAACTACAATTACGCTCCTGAAAATGTATGTAGTAAGCAGTACTTCTTGTTTTATTCATATTTTCTGATAGTATCTGGCAGGGAGATGTGTGTTTTTTCAAGGAGACTCAGGAGAACGGAGCAGTCCTTGCCTCATCCCAGAGGTGGCAGCTTTGTGCTCCTTCTATATCAACTCTGCACATGCTCGCAACGAAATCCACATCTCAAAGCTTGGGAGTTTCTATCCACATGTCAGACTTCCTTTGCTTTGATTTTATATTGTTAAAAACCCGCTTTAATCCTCTTTTCAGCATCACTTGCTGTCTCCCTCCTTCTAGTTGCGATGAATCCCCAGTACCCACCGTTTATTTTTTGATCGCCTGCAGCAAGGTTAAAACCGCCTGTGAGATACATGACGGGACCCGTGAGACCTGCAGCATCCCGATGCAGAGCTCTAGTCCCTGCCCCCCCCCTCTCTCTCTCTCTCTCCTCTCACCAGCTCGCCTACGTCTCTACTCAAACACTGTGAAGCTACTGTATGCTACACAATAGTGAGTTGTAACGTTGGAGTTGTGTAGTCAGCCACACATGTTTGCGCTGGAAACCTGTTTTGAGGAAGAATAATGTCAGAATTTTTGTCAGGTGGAAATGCTCAGCCATGGTGTTGACTGCCTATTTTGCTCATGATTTGTCTTCTAGCATAAAAAAAACATAACAATTTGAACATGTTAACAAGATGAAACAAACGTGCTTTTCACTGGAGGGGTGACCAAGCAATCCACAGGAACTTGTTTCTGATTCGTCCTAAACAGATACAGCAGCACTTATTGGCAACAGACACATAAACACAACAAAGTCACGTCAGTCCTTCGTTTGCTCCTGGACTCTGTCTGATGCTCGTTTGTCTGCCCAACCTCGCAGGAGAGAAGAAGTTCGTGTGCACGGAGTGCTCCAAGAGGTTCATGCGGAGCGACCACCTGGCCAAGCACATAAAGACTCACCAGAATAAAAAGGGCGGCGTCCCCTCCTCCACGTCTCCGCCCAGCACCGACGCCGTCATCACCGCCGACGGAACCACGCTCATCCTCCAGACCGCCACCACCCACGACCTCGTAGCCAATCAGGAGATCCCTTTGCAGTTGGTCACCGTGGCGCCCGGTGAGGTCATGGAATGAGGGGGCGATTGGGGTGAGGTGGCTTTTTGAGAACTAGCCTGCCACAGGGACCTCTTGGGCTTTTTCTCCCTCTTCCCCCCCTTTTTTTTGTTTTAGGTTTTTTTTTTGTTTTTTTTTGTTTTGTTATTTTTTTTTGGTTTTGTTTTTTTTTTTACATATGAATATATACGTAAATATATATGACAAATATATATATTTTAAGTAAGAGTTATCTTGACTTTGTTTTTTGCAGTCTTTTTATAGGCGGGCAAAAAGAAATAACATTAAAATGTGGTTGCTATGTACACATGCGTAAACACACTCACTCACACACACACACACACACACACACACAAACGAGAAAAACACGCATTAACACTCAAGACGACACGACATGAGTACTCAACACGATGAAATGCCTTATTTTGTATTATACTCTTGTATAAAATGCTGGAGGTGCATGTGTTCTTTTTTTTTGTTTTATTTTTTAAAGCTTTGCAGATGATGTAACTGTAATGGAGATAAATGTGTTTGTGAAATGGAGGAGATGAATTTTTGGGAAGAAGGAAAGGAAGTAGTGAACCTCTTCGGGACGACAGAGTTTTTGGTCTCCGTGGAGTTCTGACGATGCCGAGCGCTCTGTTTGAAGCAGCGCCGACGTCCACGCCGAACTGCTGCACGTCTGCTTCTGTTGTTAAAGGAATAGGTCGACATTTTGGGAAAAGATTCGCTGTCTTTGCTTGGAGTTTGATGCCACAAGCAGCCCCAGCACAAAACCTGGGAAAGACTGTCCAAAGAGGGTATCAGCACCTCAAAAAGCTCATCAGCTGTATCTCAAGACTCCAGGAAGTAACCTTCCCCCCAACCAGAGCATAGTCTGGTACCACCTCACACAGAATGGTGAATTGTCCTTATTATACTTTGGTTTTTGTACCAAATTCAACAAACAAACATGTTGATGAGTTTTAGAGGTGCTGGTAGACAAAGAAAGGCCCTTTTCCAGTTTTTATGTTAATGTTACTCTGCTGGCAGTGACTTTGGCGAGACATGAAATAGGCGCATTTTCCAACATCTGCTCTTTCTTTGATAAATATGCAGCAGCTGTCGCCCAATCACTGACAGCCAAACCTGGCAGCGGCGCCGACGTCATGCTGCCACAAGCAGAGCGCAGGTTCAGCTGATGGTCAGAGTAGGACGACAGTGCCACCGTTAACTGATCTGAAGTTGTTTTCCACTTGGTCTGGGAGGGGGGAAACAGATGCAAGCCGCTCTGGGGACAATAAGGAGCAACTTCTTCCAGCATCGGGTCAGTCGGAGCAGAATGTCCCATCTGTCCTCACGAGCACGCCGTCCGCTGTGCTTAAACCACGTTTAAAAGGAAACACGTCTCTATTTGTTTCTCTCTCTTTTTTTTTTTTTTCCTTTTTAGCATATTTTTGTTGTAAATTCACGTGTATTTCAGTTTTCCATGTCTCTTCACTGATCTGGGTGTCGTCTAAATCGAAAAGCCACACGGCGGTGATCACAGATTTTAAAAAAAGTGGACAGTGGTTAACCTCTGGATTCCTGCAGGGCTCTTTATTGTCACTGTCAGCTGCGCACGCACGGCTGCAGGAGGAGAACGTTTCGGCGATGTCGCCACGCGAAGACAAACGGATGCAACGAATCAGCGGCCCCTCCAGGGCAGTTTTTGTCATCCAACATTCCAGTTGGGCGTCAGATGATGTGGGATTATTATTATTTTTTTGCAATAACTGCTCTGTTGGAGATTCTGGCCTGATGTCACTCACGTCAAAAAGGAAAACAATCATGCCATTGTTTGATGTTTTATTTTTTTTTTTTAATTTTAATTAATGTAATCCCTTCCTCAGTTTGTCCTCATGTTTGTAGCATTCATTTACATGTATATTATCTTATTTTCCACATTGTTTATAGAAGCCATTACTTAGTTAACTGAATTTGTTGTATCAAACCCTTATTTTAAGTGATTTTTTTTTTAATGAATTGGTGTAAAAATTGAATGTTACCTTTTGTAAAACCTTTTTTCAAATGGATCACAATAAAAGTCTGAAACCTTCCAGTAACCAGTTCTGTGTGTCGAGGAGCAGAATCAGGAAGTCTTACGGTTTAAAGTGCAACGCAAGCGTTTGAAAAAGCAGCGGGTAAATGTGGACGACAATGAAACAAGAGGGAGAGACGGACGGCACAAAAATCTGGTTATTTTTTTTTAGTAATTTAATACAGGCTAGTAGCAGAATACATCAACGTAATCTCCATGTATAAACTGCATGACTGAGTGAACGTACAGTATGTAGGAGCAGCAGACTCACGTGATTTTGAAATCTTTTTTTAACACCCTCAGGAGGAACCAATTTTCTAGGAAAGTACCTGAAAACATGTATGAGGTCGCCTCTTTACTGGGTATTTTTATTGAACAAAAATATCTGACAGCCAAAAACAGGAACGACAAATCCATAGATGTTCCCGAGAAACAGAATTTTTTTCTTCCCCAGCCGTTGTCACAGCTGCTCTTTCATTACAGTAAAACAAACTTTTCTCTTTTGCTTTTATACTTTGTGCTGCAAACCACACAAGCTTCCGACATCTTTACCTGAGAGTCATATTCCACCAGAAACTGAGGATTCGATCGAGAGCGTCGCCACTCTTTAACAAATTTATACATTTTCCCTTAAAGTCTTGTTTGGTCACTAAAAGTCTGGCAAATTATCTGTGATTTTTCCAGATATTTATATAAACTTACACCTTCGCCCAACAGCTTGTTACCCCCCGTGAGTGAGCAGAAAATCTTTCTCGCCACCAGATGTGCGACTTGTAAAGAGATAAACACCAAAGTTAACCAGATGTTCCGGAGTCCTTCTCCCTTTTGTGCTTCAACCACAGCCGCAACCACGATCCCAATCAGTGCAAAATAATAAAAAAAACAACTGACATCCATTACAGCGGGGGATAAAAACAAACATAAAAATAGAATTCATAATCATGATTCGCTTCACAAAATACATTCTCACCGCTTCGATCCACAAAAAAAACCTAGAAAAAGAAGAAAGAGCGTCGTTTGAACCACTCAGCACTGGTTTGTGGTCGTTACGTCAGCAGTCCCAGAGGCGTGAGAGGAGCCTCTTCATGAAGCCGACTCTTTAAACAGAGTCCAGCTCAGTGCCTCATCGCAGTGACCCGATGATCCTCACAACTCTGTGTGACCACCTGGCAGACAGGAGACAAACATCCGTCAGAAGGGATTGATGCAGATTGTGTGTCTGTGCGGTTGTGAGTGTGGCGTACCTGTTCCCTGCTGCTTCCCTGACGTGTGGTTCACTCCCTCCTGGACTCTGGTCTGCAGACGTTTAATCTCCTGGTCGTAGTCGGTCCACTCGGCCACGATCCTCACCGCTGCCTGCAGCTTGGGCTCCTTGGTCATGGGGTTGTTACACTGGCCAAGAAAGGGAAGCTGTTATTCCTAACAGAGCTCACAAAAGTGAGTCCACTTCCTAAAGCCTCGGCCATCTTTATGGAGAGCAACAATTCTTTTGATCAGGTCCTCAGAGAGTTCTTTGCCATGAGGTGCCATGTTAAACTTCCAGTGTCCAGTATGAGAGAGTTGTGAGAGCGATGACACCAAATGTAACACACCTGCTTCCCATTCACACCTGAGACCTGTAACACTAACGAGTCACATGACACTGGGGAGGGAAAATGGCTAACTGGGTCCAATTTAGACATTTTTACTTAAGGGTATATTCACTTTTGTTGCCAGCAGTTTAGACATTAGGGCTGTAAGGTGGCTCAGTGATTAGCACTGTTGCCTTGCAGCAAGAAGGTCGCCGGTTCGCGTCCTGGTGAGGACACTGGGATCTTTCTGCGTTCTCTCCGGGTTCTCCGGCTTCCTCCCACACAGTCCAAAAACATGTTGAGGTTAATTGGTGATTGTAAATTGTCCGTAGGTGTGAATGTGAGTGTGCTTGGTTGTCTGTCTCTAAGTGTAGCCCTGTGATAGACTGGTTACCTGTCCAGGGTGAACCTGCCTTCACCCTGAGTCAGCTGGGATAGACTCCAGACCCCCATGACCCTCGTGAGGATTAAGCGGTGTATAGATAATGATAGATGGGTTTAGACATTAATGGCTGTGTACTGATTATTTTGAGGGGACAGTAAATTGACACCGTTATACAAGCTGCACACTGACTCCTTTACATTGTAGTAAAGTGTCATTTCTTCAGTGTTAAACATATAATAAAGTATTTGCAGAAATGTGACATACTTTGTGACAGACTGTTGTTAAAATCTTTGGTGTTAAATTGTCCACAAAACAGTAACTTTAAAATTTGAGCCACTTTACAGTGTCAACAGCCTGCACTTCATCCCAGGTCAGCGAAGACGCCTGAGATTTGTCACATGAATGTCAGATGTAACTCACCCTTTTTTTGTTTTTGTTTTTTAAACAAAATTTGGTGCATATGGTTTATTTTGATAAAAAATGTAAATGTAACGTAAAATTAAACTAATTTGGATGAAATATCACTACTTAAAAGACAGATTGGATGACATTTTTCAACAGAACGTCACAGATGTTAAGTTGAAAGTCCAACGATTTTTTTCCCTGTTTTTGTCTTTAATAAATGGCAGAATTTCAGCAATTAATATATATATATAACAGGCCTTTTAAAGCTGCTGCTGCTGGATTTCAGAGTTCAGAGGGTGAAGTGAAAGTTGGCTGTAAACAGTAATGCAGTGGATAAAACTCGACTTTCTGTCAATATTATGAAAACTTGAACTCATAAACTCTGAGTAAATATAAAACACACAACTAAATATTATATATATTATAAGCTCACTTGCTGCCGGAAAAATCTGAACTCTATGAAGACAGCAGATTTATAAAAGTTTAGTGTCAATAACTTTCCTCTGTTAGAGCCTCACTCTAAAGTATTTTCACCCCAATCTTAACCTTTATGGTGTTATTTCTGTATCTAAGTTTTCTTGTTTTTTGGTACAAATCACTAAATTTATCCAAAAAGAAACTCATTCATGTAATATTTCCTCACAGTGAGCCTGTCGGCCCTCTAGTGGCTGTTAGAAGGCACTGTACTCTATAGATAACCCTGTCAGTCCTCTATAAGGTGTCGCAAATTTGTCAAAATGTAAATGCTGCTTTGTTTCGTCCTGACCTCAGCGGCTCAGACCTCTGACGTCTACAGAGAGACACACAGTCTGCTGTTACCAGATCTATCGTCTTGGCGCTCTTCTTGGAGCTGTCATCACACCAGGTCTCGCACCACAGCCACTCCTGGGGCAGAGACTTTATGGGCACCTGGTGGATCATGTTGTTGGGAAGATCCTGAAGAAAAAAAAAGAGAAAAGAACAAAGACACCCGTGAGAGAAGAAGAGACGAGAAGACACAGAGCTTAACTTAAGGACTCACATGAGACCAAAGCTTATCATTAATATCAAACGTCATGTTATAAAGGTTGAGTCATAATCTGCACAAAAGATTTAGGAGCTCTCTCTGCATCGCTACAGCCGGCTGGCTTTGTGTTTTATGTCAGTTGTGCAGTAATGCAGCTACAATCAGAGGTTATTTTTTAAAGCTGCCACAGTGTTCAAGGACATCACAGAGTCTGAGGCGTGGAAACAATATATTTCATTCAACAACAAGCAAAGTGACACTAAGAAAAGGCTGCTGTTCAACAACCAAACTCAGATTAGAGGGAATGTTTTCACAATAGACCAGAACCACACAAAACTGTCATTAGTACTGAATCCATCTGCACCAAGAAAAACTCTGAAGACAACAATTTCAGCTGATAAAAAATGTGCTAGTCCTGAGGATCAGATCTCAGAGACACATTAAAGCGCTGAACGGTCAGTCACAGACCTGGTCGAGGTTTGAGAGGCTGTTGGGGTCTTGGCTGAGCCCCTGGTACTGGCCTCGGAGTCGATCTCCTGCAGCTATTTTCCTGAACCTTCTCAGGTCAACCACATACAGGGCGCTGCACAGGATAAATGATTGTAACACATGAAATATGCAAGAAAGCATAAAATATGGATTGGAAAAACGAAGTGAAAGCAACTCCTGTGAGATTGTTGTTGAGCTGCTGTTGACACTTGATTGTTAACCTGCAGCTGAGCTGTCAGCTCGTACCTGATGTGGTATTTACGTCCGGCGAGGTGGCTCGCCCAGTATCCAGACTTCCAGAAGCGATAGCCGTCCATCTCCCTCCGGCTCTCGCAGAACGGGGTGTAACCGTACGGAGCTCCCTCCAGGTCGAAGTCACGCAGATCCTTTAGGTCGGTGCGAACAATCTGAAGGGATTCAGTTGTCAACAATACATGAAGATTACTTTAGGGCAGCTACTAACGATTATTCTCTGAGGAGTTTGATGAGAAAATGACACAATAAAGTAAAAAAAACATGTTCTTTTAGAGAGAGAAAGGCAGAAAGTATTCACATGTGAGAATGAATTCTTGACTTAAATGATTAGTGAATTATTTAAACAGTAGATCCCTTCTGACTGTCTGAACATCTATGTTAGTGTGAGAACCCAACACAAAGTCCTAAAATGCGACATGTGGACGAAAACCACACGGAGGTGAAAGTTGCTCAAGTTTTATGGAAACTTGAGAAACTTCCAAACTTTTTGGGGCTTCACAGTCGCCCCATATCTACCACAGTTTGTTTGAGGTTGGCCGTTTCTCCGTCTAGTTTCCTTTGAATCGTCAGCAACAAGAGATGAATGGTGAAAGAACAAATATTTGTCCAGTGGCAGCGCGATAACACTGTTTGCACAGCGACGTATGAGCGAACCTGGTCAGCGTCCACGAACAGTATCTTGTCGACAGCGAGCGGGAACAGCACGTCCAGGAAGAGGATCTTGTAACCCCAGATGATCCTCTGCTTCTCGGTCTGTTGGTGCAGCCAGCGAGGCCATTTGTACTGGACCAGCTCGTACTGGAAACCGTATTCCTTCGCCATGTGGGGGATGAACTCCTGGAACAGAACAGTGCAGTCAGGGTGTGGGCTTTGGGTGTGGCAACCAACAAAGCTGTACACAATAAAGGCATCGATCCACAAATGGGCTATTTGATAAAAGCTTTAAAAGAAAGAAACACTGACGGATTGATCAGAGGAGGTGGGAACCAAACGAAAGCTCTGACCTGCAGCTGATCAAACTACACTCAGCTTGACCTCAATATCTGATGTTTACTAGCTAACACAATGTAAATAAGAGTGTGTGTGTGTAAAACAGATGCAGCATCGGACGACTGATCAATATTGTTTTATGACTTCCACAATCTGCAGCAGAAATAATCTTAAAGGAACTTCAAACCATCAAAGGAAAGGAAACCAGAATAAACAGGAGCTTAAAATACAGAAAAAGACACCAAATGAAGTAAAAAATAGAACAAAACCAGCAGTAATAACATGAGATAAAAACATAAATGAAAGCTCCTGGCTGCGTTAAGTAACTCTTGTGGCTGTGCTACATTAAAATCTATACAAACACTGTGAATTAAATTACAGCAGCTATTACTGATTATAAAAAGAGCACAACAGCTCTTCTAAAACCTGCAATAACTTTGGAGGATCTCAGCCTTCTTCGAGTTGACGGGAGCTCTCACATAAATTATTTTTAGGAAGCACTGATACACAGCGAGACCTGCACGAAAATGAGGATTAACAACTGAAAGCAGGCAGCAGAAACTGCCAGAACACAGGAGTGATGAACTACGAGGCCAGAGAAGCACTGAGCTTCACTCATTTATCAGTAAAAAAAAAGATCTCATCCCTGCTGCACCTTGATCTTCAGAACTCCTGTTTGAAGCTCACATCACTGCCGGACAGAGAAAAACCTGCAGCCGTCAGAGAAAATCTCCACATCAATGATGAGAAGCCAGCTGATTTAAAAAAAAAAAGTAAAATCCTACCTTGAAGGTGGGGGACAGGTAGTTCTTGAGGAACCAGAATTTAACAGGAGTTTTGGTGTTCTTCAGAACTGACAGCATCATAATCCTGAGAGGGAAAGAGAACAAAAGAATGAGATCGGTGGCAACAGAGCTGGAAGAAGAAAAGGCGCCAAAAATCAATAACTTCTTGGTACATATAAGAAACAAAAGGTTGCTTTTGAAGGTTTTGGTTGTTATGAATCCTCTTGTCTTTGTCTGGTAGCATTTGTGACGCTCACCTGAGGAAACGCTCGTACAGATGCCCGGAGGCCACAGAGAAGATGTTGATCACGTCGTCCTTCTCCTGCTTCGGCTCTTCTGTCTTCGCTCCACCGGTGAAACCTCTGCAAGACAAAATAAAACTCATCAGATGACAGTTCAAGCAGTTCTAAATAAAGAATAAATGCAACAGAGGGATTATTTTGGAACTAAAAAAACATCTTTGACTGGAGAAAGTCAGCGTAAATGTTTTGTTATTTCCATAACTGCTGGTTCTGTGTTAGTGCTGCTGTTTGCACATTTACACCAGAGATGTAATATTATTATTATTAGAGGTGCAACTTGATAATTGATAAATCTATCACACTCCAAACAGATTAAAACTGTGAAAATAACTCAGTCTGCCACTCAAACATACAGTTTTTATTTATATTTCTGGATGTGAAACTAAAAAAAGCAGCAAGTTGTCACATTTGAGAAGCTAGAACCAGGAAACATTCAACACTTTCAGTCAATCACTGAATCCACTTATGGTTCTGTACCATTCTTTAGAAAAGCAATAATTAAAAACTTTGCTCCACACTGTACCTGGCCAGAGATTTCCAGAAGCCAGTGTCCGTTTCCTCCGTCCCGTCACTCAGCAGCTCCTCGTTGAATTTGTCTGGCTTCTTCTGGACCTGAACGACACACAAAATATGATTTATTAATCTGGTTCAGAACAACCAAATCTGTTTTACTGAAATAAATAAAACATACAATAATAAAGTGTACAAAAATACTGAAGAAGTTCAGAAAGTTGTCTAACTGCAAATCTCCAATTCATCTCTAGAATTTAAATAAAAAATAAATCTACTGGCTACTGAACTGTTATCATGTCAACATGTTAAATCATATGAAGCAATTAACCATCGAAATCTCAGAACCTGCTGGCAGGTTTGAAAGGCACGTTATCTTTTAAGAAAAAAACAAAATTACACCATTTATCAGATCTAGAAACTGCCAAAAGAAAAAAAAGATGCAGCAAATTTTCAGCCTTCCAGCCGTCCTTTCACTACTCATGTGTGATGTGGTTCTATCAGGTATCAAAGTCTGAGCTTAAAATCCTGATATTTCATCAGAATCCCTTTTATAACACATCTTATGTAAAAATGTGCTGAAAACAAGCCATTTGCTCGAACCTGATTCTGTAAAAAAAAAAAAAAATTCTGTGCTTCTTGGAGCACAGTGAAGCCACGTGTGACTCATCTGTGACCAACAGTTGACAAAAAAATCAGGGACTTTTCGGCTGAACTGCAGGCAGTGTTTACGCCGGGCAGGTAGTCAAGATCGGAAACAAATTAAAAAATATAAGTAGTTAAATATCTATAACATGTAGAGTCACCATCTTCTCAGCACTGGTGCATTTGGGGCATTTTGTGAAATGTTGCATATGTAGATTCTAGGTTTTTGTATTAAAAATAAATTAAATGTAACGTTTGATTTTTAATGGCTTATGGCATTATAACTGTTTCACATTTCACGGAAGACATTTTTGACTTCTCTCTACTTCTAGCCATGGCTGTGTTGTTTCCACAGAGGTGCAGGACTTTATGTTGCAGGAAAAAATGAGCCCACAGTGAGGAAAAATGTGACAGAAGCAAGACGTGGTCAGAGACTGCTTGGGGTTTAAAGGGTTAAACACAGTCCATCTGAACTACACACTGGGACATAAACTAGATAAGCTGATATGAATCTGTATCCGTTGAAAAGATGATTGTTTATGTACTAGTAATAAAGTTTATATGTGCAGGATTTGAAAACTTGACTTTGGCGACATCTAGTGGTCACTTTGAGAGGCATTAATGTTAAAGTTGCACACGTTTTTTTGTTTGACTTTTAATAATTTTATGACTTTGTTTGCTTCCAAAAAGAAAAAAATGAAACATAACACTTAGGTAAAAATACTTTAGGACAGAATATTATTTAAAAAAATATGTGAAATGGAGCAACACATTGTTTGTCCCTTTGCTTATGTTATTTTTCATTCTTCATTCATGCCTTTTCGGTTGAGTCACATTGAGTGCTATAACGTGTCTATCAACAGTTATTTTACATGAGAAAAAAACCCAAAAGAAAGTGAATGTAGTTCAGAAATGTTAAAAAATGTGCCAGCATGTGGCTTCATCCATCGTATGGAAATGTCCCAGTTAAACGTATGACTCCATCCATGTAATTTATGTACATACTATATATATCCAGCACGAGTCAAAAAGGCTCAACAAAGACTCCAGTCTCTTCTCCTCGTTAAAATTTATGCGAAAGCTGAGAGACTGAGCAGTCTGGATATTCTGCTCACTCACTCTCCAACCCGGATTTATTTGAAGGCAAAAATTTAAACCGTTTTACTGAGCGGTGCTTTCCTACCACCGCTTCCACGCTTTTGTGCCAGACAGTCCTCATTTCAACACAGGTGAACTGACCTTGACTTTAATGATTCTGCTCTTGAAATTGTTGAGCACGACGACGACGTCATCCGAGTCCGCTGGAGAGTCTGTGCCATCGTGGCTGCAACAGAAGGAAGACGGGACGATAAAAACGTTAGAAGACAGAGTTTATGATGAGTCTGCAAGTTTTGGGAGTGTGACTGAATTTAAAAACAAGTGAGACGTTTCATCTCTGTGAACGAATGCTCCACATTCTCACCTGTAAATCTTGTAGATTTCTTCAGAGCGTCCTTTCCTCAGCTTCAGGATCCAGGCGCCTGGGTTGGCCTTGAGCTGAAAGTAACCCTAAAAAGCAGAACAAAGGAGATTTGTGGCTAAAAGCATAAAAAAACAACCTAAAAAAGCAAAGAATAAGCTGTTTATGGAGTACGAAAGCACTAAAAAGCTATAAAAGTGGGCAAAGTTGTTCGTAGTTTAATAGGGACCTGTTGTACAGTGTTGTCATACTTCGAAGTGATGACTCACCAAGTTTGCCATGACGATAGTGTCCACAATAACCGGCTCGGATTCAGTTCCGAGGGTGAACTGGAGGCCTCGCGGCGGCTGACCTGAGCTGACGTCAAAACAGTGACCTTCCAGCAAAAGATGCTCCAGCTCGTACTCTGCTGCTACAATATTCTCCACCTGCAATCACAAAAGTAATATTTTGTTTTGTGCAGCTAAAGATCAGTTTCCAGGGGCTTTACAGACACACATTAGAAGAGGTTCCCATACTCCATAAAGGGAGGTAAAAGTTTCACTATTCAAAAAAAAATGTAGGTAATCTGAGGAGAGAAAATTCAAAGAAAGATCTCTCCTTCTTGGACAGATTGGGCTGCAACAGGAGCCAGAGATAAAAATAAAATAAAGGCAACTACAAATAAATAAAAGAAAGTTTGACAATCAATACAGACACACAGTCTCATTAGAGTCTATAAAAACTACTGGCATGCTGAGGGCAGGCTCAAACTTGTAAAGGCTTCTCCTGGATTATTCATGTTTTCTTTTTTGAAAGCGTCATCTTGACTTAGAGTAAAACTGCAGCATTCAAACCTTCAACATGTCAAGAAGTGAAGCATAACAAAAGTAAACTGGTACTTTTTCTTCTCATAAGTGCACCAAGTGAAGGTGCTTTTAGAAGATAATTTAATTTACTACCTTGCAACAGAAAAGTCATAAAAATGAAAAATGTATGATGAGAGAAAAATTTTTAAAAATGCAAAGTACCCTGAATAACTTCACACGGAAACATTGTTTAAACACAAACCATTTAGCTGCAATTAAAACGTTCCCTCTGACGAGCAGGACAGAGCAGCCTGATAACTTCAGACTTGACTGCTAAACTAAAACACGCTTAAATATTTCACCACTACTGATCCTGATGGAAGTCGCACTGCTGTACCTCCTCCAGATAGATGTTGTCGAGGTCGTAGCGGGTGTGCACCGACTCAACCATCCAACTCTCGGGAGTGTTGAGGTTCAGGGTGAAGAGCGGCGCCTGAGGCATGTCCAGGAACTTGGCCATGGGGCCGGGAGAGAAGCTACCGTCAGCCTGGAACGCCACCTCCGGCTCCAGAACATGACGGTAAAAACTGGAAGACAGCACAGGGGAACCATTAGATAGACAAACAGAGGGCAGTTGGATTTTATTAGTATGAGAAGGAGTCTCGATGCCTGATCCTGTCCTGACCTTGGAAAGAAAAGTTTGATGAAAAAAATCCCAACTCCCGCTTCGCATACCAGCTTTTGCCATATGACACAGTATCACAAGGCTGTGATGCAGCTGAAACCTCATAAGAGGAGTCCGTAAGTGTTGCAGATGAAATTATCCTCACAGCTGAGTACAAGTACATATACTGATATAGATATATATATACAGTACACATTTACTGATCCATCTTCAAGATTACCGTTTAAACTGCATCTACGAAGACAAAGGATGTCACTGATGATTGTTTTCACTGTCGATGAATCTGTTCGTTATTTTTTGGATTAATTGTTTAATCCATTAAAATGGTGAAAAATTGGACTGCATAGCCTGAGACGTTCTCAAATGTCTTGTTTAGTCCAAAACCCAAAGATATTCAGTTTACTGTAATAAAGCAGGTAAGAAACCAGAAAATACACATATAAGAATGTTGAGAATTTAAACTTTTTTTCTATAAAGAATTACCGATTAATTGAAGAAGACAGTATGAGATAATTGAATGCAACAGAAAATGTTTTTAAATGCATTTCAGATTAATGTTTTTTCATGTTTTTGGCCAATCAAAAGTTATATTTCATGCTTGTTTGTTAAACAAAGTGCTGTGATGGTGCCGAGGTGCTCAGAGTAAACAGAAAAAAGTAAGAGAAAACAATAAAACAGCCAAAAACATCTAGAATTTATCGGATCTTTTGAGTCTTTTAGATTACATTTTCTGGATTCAAAATAATAATCCGCATCCATTCAATGGGATTTGGACAAAACAGGAACAAAAGTGAGGAACTTCACATGTTGGGTAATTTGGTAAAATATACAATATTGAAGAGTTCGTAACCTTAATATGTTTTAAGTTAGCAAAGGTAAATCTGAGTAATATGTAATATTGTAGGGTCTTAATCTTAATATTTAAGTTAGCAAAGCTACATTTGCATAAATATAATTTTGGTAGGTATTAACATTAATATTTAAACTTCTTAAATTTCTAATGTTAATCTTATTTCTCTGTTGGAAAGTACTTCAGGTTAGTATCTGTTGTTTTTAATGTGCTACATAAATAAAGTGGACTTGACTTGAAGTTCTGACAATGTCAAATTTGGAACTTATATATAATATATTGTACAGCATTTTATGACGTCTGACTGATTCTGTATTTTAAAGTAAAACATAAACGGAGAGGCTCAAGTGAGAGAAAGCAGAATGGCTGAAGTCTCTGACATATGGAGTAACCAGGACGGTGTATTTTCAGCACTGAGCTCAGAAACAGTTTGTGTCCTCACCTCTTCAGAGGCATTTCTGACAGTTTAGACTGGCAGTTCATGAAGACCCGTAAGTTGACGTTTACCAGCTGCTTCAGAACCTGCAGGCAGCGTCGGGTGGAGGTGTCAGAGAGGACAAAAGAGACGGGTTAGAAACATTATGGGGACGAGGTCAAACAAATCCACTGGACTGACGAGTAGAAAATGATGGATCACCAGACAACCTACCAGAAGGAGAGGAGCTAGTTTCTGTGCGTCCCTGGTTACCGGATCCACCACGGCAATAACATCAAAGTAGACGTCTCCCTCTTTAGGGCGGATCTTCACAGCACTGCCAACAAACAGCAAATTAATGTTCAAGTCAAGAAAACAAAAGGTTTTTAATATTTTCCTGCTGCCTGCTGGGGACTCATTGGTTTTTAATAATTCATTCTGCATTTAGTCTTAAGATTCAAATGGCTGAAAAACTAACCCTTCCCTCAAATCGTCCAATATTTTAAATAAAGCTGAAAAATGTAAATAAATGAAAGTGCAGCTCCGTGCCTTGTACAATCCCCCTGGAGGAATGCTGACCTCTTAAACATTCGCTACACTGAGTCCTCCCCATGGAATAAAAGACGGCTTGCTCATCTAAATTATGTGCAAGTATTACAACTTTACCTGTAGCGGTCATCTGCAAAGCCATATTCTACCCGAGCTTCTCCTTTGGGCTGAGAGGAAAGCAGGGCGTCCACCTTCATCACAAGGTCACTGGCCCTGAAAGAAACGCTGCGTTAAACCCGACACACTCTGCAGAAGTTCATCTGGAGGAGCCTGAAATGGTTTAGCCCTGTGAAAAGAAAATAACATACCTGTCCTCCTCAATTCCAAACTGCTGGACTTTGCTTTTGATGCGCTCTCCGGACGTTTTCAGGATGATGTTCTCCAAAAGCAGGAAGTCGTCCTGGTTAAACACCTCCTCCTCCTCCAGCGGACCTATGATCTGTAAAGAAGAAGCAGAAATATTGACTCAGCTGCTGCAGCAACTGTGGGAACATGTCCGTATTTTTCTTATTTGCCAATGATGGATCCATATTCTAGTTCAACTTTAAAGTTCTACAAACAATAAGAAGGGAGACTGTGACTCACTCTTCCGTTGCTGATAACTGCTCTCTGTCCTCTCTTCAGTTTGAGCACATCTCGGCAGTAGGCAGCGTGGGAGAGCAGGAAGTCAAATTTGGGACCCTCATACGCACTTTTGAACAATGACAAATCCATACCCTGAAGGAAAAATAGATAATATGTAGGCAGCTGATAAAAGCACAAATTAGGAATAGAAAATGAGGGCGGATAAGTCACAAGTAACTCAGTCACACGCCTGCCTGACAGGGGCAAAACGTTTCAACAATCAAAGCAGGAGGAAACGCTGTCATTGGGAACCATCATCCTGTCTGTAACCCGCTCACCCCGACGGCGAACTCTCCGACGTCGACGCCCCTCTCCAGCGCTGCAGCAGTGTCTTCCTTCGCCAGCTTGGTGATGAAGTTCTTGGCGTTGTTGGCAGATTGTGTCTGCATGGAGGCCCAGATTGCTCTGGCAACGCGGCTCGTCTCAGCCGACAGGGCAGCTGATGGGTTGTTGATCATCCCCAGTCGGACGTTGTTGCTGGTTTTCTGTTGTGGAGCAGGGGAGAGTTAGTGAGGCGTCGGGCTTTTACGGTTTCAGATATTCTGCCATGGTAACTACTTTGCAGCTACACTGTAATAATCTCAGTCTGAACCACAGTTGTAGACATGCTAACACCTGGAACTATTGGTTGAAATCAAGGTCACAGTATTAATATGAATATGACGTATGTATATATATACATATATGTCTCACAATACGGCAAATGTATATGAAATTACATATATAAATAAGAAAATGACTCAATTAACTGAACTGTGTTTCATTGTTTTGTGTTACATTAGACGAAGCTCTGAATCTACTTTTGGGAAATTCTGCTGTTTCGCAGAAGAAGGCTGATATTATTCCCGTATTTGTACAATAAATGTGGCACCGTAGCCAGCAGCAGAGGGGTGAATTATGAAGCAAGAATAATGGGTTTGGTGGTACGCTGAGCCTTAAGCCTGAGTTTTTAATGTCAGGTGTCTCTTTTTTAACCTGGTGGTCACTTTGATAACTTATGACGCACAGCTAACCTGCCCTGAAGGAGATTTAGTTCAGAGTTTGGAATTTAACTCTGCTGTAAGAAGCGTGTCCCTTTCACCAGTTCTTTTCCTTACGATTCTCTATGAGCTATTCAGAGTCTCCACTGAGGGAAAACATTATATCTACCAACCTATTGAGCTGTATGGTAATAATCCCACTGAATGAAAACGGGCAGTTTACAGGAGGCAAACTGTACACACTGAATTGCCTCGGGAACCTACATACATTCAATTGGTCATGCATAAAATGCATTAATACGTCTTCATACTGTGTCTTGTTTTGCTGCCAAGTGGCTTTTACTCTGCTGGTATTGCAGCTAATAGAAAATTGATTAGTCTATTTGTATTTATCACAGAGAATTTCCAGTCAATAACATTCATTTCACTTTGATTAAGTCAAAAACCAAAGTGATTTCCACATATGTTTCATCATGGAGCCGCTTCTTGAGCATCCCGTTTAAATCAATGAAGGTTCAGAGTTCTAATATGCAGCTGTCATGTCAGAAATAACTGATAAATAAACATATTAACTTGCATGAGTATCAGCTTTCTACCAGCATTTCTCTTACATTATTTGTAGTAGCAGCGCATTTTAGCATCATAAATGTTTTACATTCTTCACAGCTCTCCATTTTAACAACTTGTTCCTCTTCACTGAAGTATGCAGCAGACAATTGGTAAATGTTGTGCAGAGAAAGAGTCAAATGATGCATCAAACGCCCTCTTTTATGGGAGTGCACACAGAGCTTGGTGAGGATAATCTGAGCGATTTAAGAAGGTTAATAACCACAGTTCTGATACGTATTATCTTTGCTAAGAGGGTTTTAGGTTGTGTCTAAGCCAGCCTACACAAAGAGAGTCTGACTGTGTGAAACTTGTTTCGTAGTTCACCTGAAATAGAAAAACTACTACCTACCAGTTCCTCTAATGCTTACTGCGCAACACATTGTTTTCTAACAGCCAAAACTGGTGACTAAAAACATCAAGTTGTGGTTTCACAGGAGTCTAAGTGTAGGAGTATTATTTTTTTTGGCTGAGCAAAGTAACTTTCAAACTAAATATATCATGTTAAATAGTGAGCCCTAAAGGCAGATTGTGAAACCTTTGCACAAAGCAGGGCCAGCTGTTTCCCTATTTCCACTCTAAGCTACGCAAACAGTCTCCTGGTTCTATATTTACAGTGGAACCTTTTCACATAATCCTTATTCTCTAAAGAAATCTAATTTGCATATTTTCCTAAAATGTCATATTATTCTGGTAAACAAATGTCTCAAACAGGTTGCTTGGAATCATTAATTTGGGGGAAAAAAACTACTTGATAAAACAAATATGATCACAAACTGATTCCAGAAAAATTAAGTAGACAATTTGGACATAAAGATGGGATATAAAACATGTCGTACCATGTGTCTGATGGCATCGTAAAGGAGCTGGCGTCCCGAGGGCTTGTCAAAGTCTCCGACGACCCAGAAAGTCACAGGACGGATGTAGCCGTCATCTGTCAACCACAGGAGAAGAATGACAGAAGGTGAGTGTGAGAGTACGGCGCTGAGGCAGGGCAATACAGGTTAACTTATGACGTGAAAGAGACGAGGCACTTTGTCTTAAATGGAGGCAAGTTTAGTAAATCAGACACATTTCTACATGGGCAGCATTCAGGGCTGTAAGAAACAATAACACACAAAAAAAAGTAACTCAATTCTTGCTCTAAATCTTTCTGCTTCAAACTTTCTGTCGCCTCGAGCATCTCATTTTCATGCAGCTACAAAAACGGCACAGAGAGTTCATGTCATGCTCTCCCTCAAAAAAAAACGGAAGAAACAATGTTAGAGTGTAGTGAGCAGTTACATAAATACATCTGAGTACTTATACTTAGACCCTAATACACAATTATCACATGCATAACTGTGTCATCTTGAGAAATACAACACAGATGGAGGAGTGGTGGTGGATTCACAAACACATCTTAAACACTGCCAGGAACGTGGTTAACAGAAGACAGAAAAAAAAAGAGCAAGTGAGGAGGACAGGGAATAATGTGGAGTAAAAGGGTGATTACCATGCCGGTTGGTGGTGGTCATCCCTGTGGCAGGGAAATTTTAAAAACACATGAATAAGAGGAGGAAGTGGAGGAGGAGAGGACAGAAGGAGAATACACGAAGAGAGAGTTTTAGGCTCGGAGATAACAACAGAACAACTCCACAAACACGCTGTTGTTTTCGGTGTTTGTTTCTTTTATGAGCAGCCGTTGCTCGAGCTTTACCTTTCTTGGTCATATAGTTCATGCTGTTGGCCACAGCCGTGCTTTTCTCCTTCGTGTCGAGGGTCGAGAAGCGAGCATAGTCATCAACGAAGTGGTTGTCTGCAAATAGAGGAAAAAGAACATTAAAAACGGTATGGTTTAACATGAAGTAACTACCTGTAAATAAAAATATGTGAAATCTAATGCATGAAACTGTATTGTTTTATTTTTGTGGATGCCGTATCTTGCAAACATACTTCACAGAATACAAAAATGTTTTTGAAAAGCTCTCTCTTATCAGTGAAACATAGCAGTGCTTCAGTATATCCGTAAATAACTGAAATGAATGAACTAAATGAATCCAATAATAATATGTGCCTGGGAATTTATTTAATTAAAACTGCATTTGCAAAACTTTTAAAATTGTAAGATGAAAATCAGGTGTTTAAAAGTCCCTATTTGACTGCTGATTAAACCTTGAAGAACTCATCTCTGTGTACTACAATAACTATTTAAAAGGTTTTTCTTTGCCATGAAAATAATCCCTTCCTGCTGCAAAATGGCGTAGATGTAACACTGCTGTGTCTTCAAGAATGTGCAGATCTCTGAAGTCCCAAAAGGTTGTAACTGTTGGACAACAAGTTAATCTTTATCCTGCACTGTGCAACTATTGTGGTGAAAAACGTTGAGAGGTTTCTGAGCTTGAACGTAGCAAACTGCTTAAACACCGAACTAAATATAAATACTGTAGCAATGTTTCAAATGCAAATTTCTGATATTATGGATTGTTGGTGTATTTTCAGTTATTGTATTTGTTTACATCCCTGATGTGTACTCACTGGTATCAGACAGGTCCAGGTATGTTCTGCTGGTTGACAGAACCCTGGGGTTGATGCGAGGAACAACGTTGGGCTGGTTCATGATGAAGTCCACGACGTCGTGATCTGTGGCCAGTTCGCCCTGCGAGCCACATGAGCAAATATTCAGGATGTTACAGGAGAAAGTCAGAGAGGACATTCTTCACTGTTACTGCAGAGCTGACAGTGATGCAGGAGGTCCCTCACTGCAAGCTTTCCATGCTCATAGTCACAGTTAAGAAAGTCCTTCTGGAGTGTTAATGGCTTTTTTCCACTGCAGCTACTGATGCTTGTGCATCAACTGAAAGTTTTTCTCCAACAAGTTTGGATTAAGCATTAAAAAGGAGAAAATGTGTGATGACTAACACTATGTCGAACCTTGCAACTGGTATAGCAACCGAACTGAACATTGCTTACTGTGCTTAAATGCCTTAGCAATCCTTTGAAAGAACTAGTTCAAACATTTGGCTCCTCCGAGTGCTGGGACGACATTAAAACAGGGAAAATGACAGATGGCATGCTCACAAAGATCCTGCCTGAAAGAGAATTTATTTCATGACTACAATCCTAGACAGTGTTCAAATTAACTTTTTTCAATAGCTTGACTTAAAAGAAACAAATTATCTAAAGCTCCTCTCTTTATCTTTTAATTTTGAGCAGTTTTTTTTTCGTTGTTTTTTGATCACACTATATTCTGTAGCAGACAAAACACACTAACGAATGCCTTAACTGTTGAAAAATCTGCATTTGCAAAGTCACAACTGAGAGCTGTATCTGTAACGTCAGAAATTATGTATCAGTGACACCAGCTAAGTCTTTTTGATGAGGTTAAACTTATTTTTGTTGTTAAAGTTGGAAAATATTTTCACTTTGTTGATGGAATTATGGGAAAACTAATTTCGTCTTCTGTACAGACTGTATGTAGATATGAGCACATCTGAACCGACTGTGTGACGGCATTTCAGCAAAGCAAACACACCCAAAAAGACGCACAGTATGAACTTCTGTCCTCACACACACTCATCCAGTCTGTAGATATTTTGGGATTTTGACTCCTTTGCAATGAAACAGATTCTGTTCAAAAGATGAATTGAGAGAGCTGCGATCAAATACGCATCTTTATTCACTGTTGTGGTTAAAGAACCCCCACTTCAGCCTTCTGTGACTGCATATCAGTGTGTGTGTGTGTGTGTGTGTGTGTGTGTGTGCAGTAACTGACCAGGTAGACGGCTCTCTGGTAGAAGGAGGTGGTCTCCAGGATCTTTTGCATGGTGACTGTTTCCAGTTCGTCCGGGTCCAGCTGTTCACGCTGGTAAGGTATTCCATTGTACATGACGACAGGCAGCGGGCCCACTCCTGTTTGCTCATAGTATGCCCGTCCTTCCTGAAAAAGGAAACAGAAATATGCACCACTTAGTTAGTTAAAAAAACAGCTGGTCTTTTTGTAATTGCAAAAATCTGAAAGCCGAATTACAATTAGAAAAGCAAAAATGATAACGCATTATTCACATAACTCTATACCAGGCTATGAAACCTTAACCTTTAATCTCTGTGGTCTACCCAAATCCAAAAAAAACGTTAAGGCAACTCTATTGAAAAAAAAAAAGAAGAAAAAACTTCTCTCAAATGCATTTCACAGAAATGTGAAAGACATAACACATGGTCTAGAGCAGCGGTCCCCAACCACCGGGCCGCGGACCGGTACCGGGCCGTGGGTCATTTGGTACCGGGCCGCACAGATAGAATAAAAACATTTTATTGGTTTATTTTTATTTCCAGCGGAGTCTGCAGGGTGTTTTATTTTGAAACATGACTAGCTCGTCTTCCCGTCACTTCCGTTTGTGCTCGTTTCCCGCACTTGACTGTCAGTTTTTATGCCCGGCTGCTAAACGAAGCCGTCAGTCAAAAACAAACGTCTGAGGAGAGCTGCTTTGGAAAGTGGGAGAGACTTGATACTGAGACAGAAGAAAAAGTAAACATATTAAGCAATAAAAATTTATTTTATTCATTTATGAAACTTTTCAATAGAAAAAAACACAATTATTATTTGATAGGTGCGCAATGACCGGTCCGTAGAAAAATTTCTTGCTTAAAACTGGTCCGTGGTGCAAAAAAGGTTGAAGACTGCTGGTCTAGAGTCTTCAGTAGGTCAGGGAAAAACACTATTCTAAACCTAAACTTGACCTTCAAGAGTTTAACATAGGTCTGCTGTTAACGGATAGGCTCAGTTTAATCACCGACAATTTTCTTGTTCACTGTCGTCTTTCATTTAACTTTTGTCTCTGAGTTGATTTCACATTTTTTGACTCTCACATTTAAAACAATAGTTTGAGGAAAGACATTTATTTGCCAAGAAATAGGCAAGATGCATGATACCACTCTCACAGCTGAAGTCACAGTAAAGCCAGATGTCCATTAGCTTAGCTTAGCATAACAGCTGGAAATAAGGGAAACAGCTTGTCTGCCTGTGTTTGCTTCGTTTTCTGCTGGAAAGTTGTTGTTGTTGTTTTTTTGTTTTTTTTAAAATTTATTTTGTTTTTTTGCACTCTTAGATAAATCCAGGCTAGCTGTTTCCCCCTGCATCCAGGCTTTATGCTATGCTAAGATAAGCTAATCTAATCTAATCACCTATAAAGATACAAGAATACATATCTACTTATTTCACTCTTGGCAAGAAAGTCATTATCTACTTATTCCTTTTACATGTTTAATAAGTTATTTTTCAATTTCAGATCTCCTTAGCTATTGATTTTCTAGCTTCTACATCTTTTACAATTTTTGCATTATGAATCACTACATAGACACTTTTATTGCATGAGTAAAAACAACATAATGAAAAGGCTGCTATCAAAAATATCAGCATCCAGCAAAGTGACACCACATCCGTCTGGACTCACCTTCCTGTTGCTGTCGTAGCTGGAGTCGGCTCCAAGGACACTGCTGACCTCCACGTAGGGAAATTTCTTCTCCAGCACTTTGACTACATCCCCAACACTCAGCTGTCCACCAATTGGTACACGGTTAAACATCTAGAGAGAAAAGAAGATGGAATGAGTAAAAACATCAAAGATTATAAATGTGATTCACGTCATCAGATGGCAAAAGTATACATAGCACCAATGATATTCTTATTAGGGTAATAGGAATTTTACGAAGAGGCAGCTCCTCATCGCAGTGTTTGTGAAAAATGGACCCACCGAGACGACAGCTTCAAACGCACTCTGACTGTCCACCTCATCGCTGATGTAGTTGTAGGCACGGACAAGCGCCACACCTGCATCTTGCATGCCGTCTATGTCATCTTCATCTGACACCACAAACACCAGCCCGATCCTAAAACGCAGAGACTAAGTAAGTATCTAAAAAAAAAACAACTGTTAAAATGCAGTGTGTGCTACCTGCTTCATCAGTATTCAAGCAAACTGACCATCCCAAGATGCCATATGCAAACAAACCTGCCTGACAAAACTCCCAAATTAAAATGGATTTTAACTTAACATCCCAACTGCCCTGTTGCATCCTTTTTTATATTTGTCTAGTTTCTGCAGCAACTGTGAATCCCTTTAAAAAAATGTATATTAAAAACTAGAAAAACAAATAATAAATTCACCAGAAAATATATGTAAAGTCTAATATGCACAGAATCAATTTTAAAGTTTACGTGCACCACTTCTCTAACGACACACACACACCAACCTGAGGGGGATGTTGTTTGCGTAAAACATCTCTGCGACGCTCAGCAGCTCTGCAGCGTTCTCCTGAGTTGGGTCCAGAATGATCACCTGCAACAGGCACAGGTTAGTATTCCTCCACAAGGATTCAGATCTATTTGAATTCACAGGGGGCTGATTTATCCGCAGCGCTCCTACCAGATTGTGAAAGTTCTTGCGGATCTGCCTGATGACTCCCGGGAATGTCGGCCTGAGCAGCTCCTGCACGTTGTAGGGCCAGGAGCTGTACCTGTGGTCCGTCTCCAAGTTGTTAATCCACTAAAAGAAGGAGAAGGAAGTGAAGAGGAAATAGTTGAAAGGGAGTATAAAGAGAAGCAGACAAGGGCCAACAAGAAATCCTGTTTGACTGCTGGTGGCTGAAAACCAAGCTGCAGGGTTTGAAATGCCTCCAAATTTGTTCCGACAGAAACCTGACTGTAGTTTTGTTGCCCAATAAAAATCCTACAGAAACGACCTGCTGCATTTTTTTAGGAGAGTCTCTCATTTGCTGCAACATTTCCTTTGTTTTGTTGGTTTGCTAGGAGAGAGACATGTGTGCTTTCTTACACTGATGGCAGGGTTACGGATGTCGACGGCGTAGTCAGAGTCAGAGGGCTGGACGTTGAGCTTCAGGATGTCGTGAATGTACGGCGTCTCTATGAGCAGAGAACGCAGACCCTCCATCACCCTCGCTTCACTGCGCAGCACCTCGAACACACTGCAGAGGCAACACAGGACAGAAGTGGACTTAATGCAACCAGTAGAGTAGCTCTGTGTGTTTCTGAAGATGTGAATTTGAGGTTTGGGTAAATGTAAATGTGTCACAAAAGACTATTATGAAAGAAGCATTGCAGTGTTACAGAGGTGCCCAGGCAAAAAAAAAAAAAAAAAAAAAACTATAGAAAAAAAAGAGAGCGCGCGTGTGGGGCAAAAAAACCACAACCACATTTATATATGTGTCACAAAAAAAAAAAAAATAAAAAAAAGACAAAGAAACCCAAAAACAAAAACCAAAATTTGGGAACAAACCGGCAAAAAAAAAACCAATTTTTTTGCACATTGTTCACGGATTCATTTTTGGTCTGAGCTAAGACTCATTTTGAACATTAAACAGCAGCGACTCACTCAAATTAAATAAAAAAAAACCTGCTCCAAATCCAAATTAAAAATATGACTTTAAATGAAAAATGCATCAATGAATTGACACGAATGCATTATTAATCAGCAACAATTTAGATAAATACATAATTTCAGCAGAATTGCAGTTAATTAATCAATTGGTTGATCAACAGAACATTAACCAAGAACTACGATGACACTCAATTTATACTTTTCCAAGCAAAACCACTTTATTTTCTCTCAAATGTGAGAAACTTCTGCTTTTTGACACATCTGACAGTCATTTGAACATGTTTTGGACACGTTTGTTTCTCACTAAGCCAACTCAGTGTTAGGTTGTTAAAATAACAGAAAAAAATACAAAAATATCGATCAAAGTGTCCCAGAGGCCACTGAACGTCTTGAAATGATTCGTTTTGTCTAAAAAAACCCTCAAAGATATACAGACTACTAGAACGTTTTAACCATTATTTATTTGGCACTTTGGATTGAAAAGTGGCTTGACTTGATGATTAATTGTTTATCAAATTAACTGCTGATGAAATATGTTTTCCGTTGATTGACTAATCAAGTAATCAACTAATTGTTGCAGCTCTTGACTAAATGATTGTACACTGGAGGCTGCAAAAAGACAAAGCATCACAAATGCATTTCTGTGCAGGAATTCACAGCTTCATGTAACTTTACCTTAAAAATCTATACATCATCATATGAGTGTGTGTGTGTACCTGAAGATGTCTTGCGTGTCCAGATCTATATGCAGTCCGTTGATGAACAGGGCTGAATCCCCCGGCTGCAACCCCAGAGTTCCTTTGAAAAACTATTAACAGAGAAATGTCAACATGACTAAATATCCTGCTCACATCAAACCCTAAATCTCTCCATTCAATACCAGCTGAGCAGATCGCCACACGGTGCAGCGCGCGGCGTCAAAGCCGGCCGTCCGCGTAGTCAATTACACTGTAAAACCAGAGGCAACAGTCAACACAAAGCTGTAACAAGGCACGCTGACAGCTCCAAACAAGCACTGACAGCTCTGTTCAAAGTCAGTCTGTTTAGAGCAATCAAACCCCACACTAAACAAATCTAATTATTAGAGAAAGGGTGTGCGAATGTGTGCGTGTCCGCGAGAAGCTATATGTGTGTTTGTGTGTCTGCACAGGCAAAAGGAAAGCTCAAAGTCGTTCTGGCGCAGTCAAATCTCATTACAGAAAGACAAAGACATCAGATTAATCATACTCCAGACACTGCAATTACAACAAGACATGATTAACACAAATATTGTTCATCCCACTTAAACTGCGCGCCTGTGTGTGTCTGTCTGTGCGTGTGTGTGCGCGAGAGAGAAAGAAGTGCACGTGTCCAAACTACTTCAATAAATAATCATTTCTCGCTGCAGGACTCTGCGCGCCTGCTGAATGAATCACCGATTCAGTAATTAGGACGTTTGTCTGCTCACCCCCACCACCCACCCAAACTCCTGTCTGCACACCAAGATAATGTGAGCACAGCTTCAGGAGAGGGCTGAGGAGGCAGGAGGCAGGAGGGAGGGAGGCAGAGTGAAAAAACATCGACAAGAAAAAGGGGTGATTACCTATTCCATTAGCGAAGGCAAAGCCAAACACATTGTCAAAAACTGAATGCTTTTCGAGTCAGATGTTGTTTACAATTTATCACATAATAAAAGGTGAGAGGAACAAAAGGAGAAACAGGGAGGGCAGTTCTCATTTTGAGATATTTCCCTACGGACTGAAGCTAAGAGGCTAAGAGGCGATGGTTGCGGCTGTATGCAATAATGCTATCTGTTTTTCTTTACTCTTCTCCTTTATTGGATTAGATTGGTAAACAACTAAACCTAAATTATTCCCGACCACCAGACGACACAGTCAGCAGGAAGGGAGAAGTGTGGGATAAGGGCAGGCTGAGGAATGACAGCGGATGAAGATGTCAAGCAGCTGCAATCAAAAAAGAAAGTTTTCCCAGGTGAAGCTGCTGCCTTTTAAGCCAACATTAATATTGAGAGCAATTAATTTTATAAAAAGGTGATTCTATGAAACGTGTTAACCACAGCTTGCTTTTTTTAAATGCTAAAAATCTGCAGCAGCATCGCAAATTAGTTAAACACAATTAACACTTTTTGCAACAATACCCCAGATTTGCATTGCAAAGGACATCAGTGATCAGTGGACTGATGATGCTAACTATGTAGTTCTTCCACTGTAGTCAATAGAGCTGTCGCTTTTTATTAGAAATTCTACTTTTTGTTCAAACAAGGGAACAACACTAATCCAATGGAATAATAATAAAGCTACAACGACGTGTTTAACACTGTTTGAAATTGTTTGTCTTATGGTTCAGCAGAGGGCGCTCTTTAAATCACTATCAGCACGACCCATCGCTGTCCTATGGACCAGTAAACAGATTGCTCTAATAACAACGGAGGAGAACTCCAGAGTAAGCTGTAATAATTACATTAACTAAATCTAAAATCCAAACAAAAATAAGGCTGTTTGTTGACTTTGTAAAAAGTAACTGACTTACTCCACGACCACTATAAATCTCAGGGTTCACCTGCTGCCACCTTAATGGCATTTAAAGCACCAGAAACAACAGGAAGAAGCGTATAACCTTGTCTACTTTTCACCATCCTCATCCTCAGACCTGATAAGATCACTGATAAAACTGTGAGCAGCCAGTTGGCGTTGTTTGAGCAGAATAAAATCCCACCACAACCTTAATGCTTGTAGCACAGTAGTAAGACACCACAGGGGGAAATATGCTCGAAGACATTAAGACTTTCTCTCTGACCACTGACAGATGGGCATCGCTTGCTGGTGGAGTGGGAGGATTACATTGTGTGAACTATGTTGAATTAGTTCAAAGGAATTGCATGCTGGTTTGAATTTAGTCGAACTTGCCTTTTTGAGAAAGTGGCAGCCCTAGAAATCAAAGCCTAATGTATCATATTACTTTGTAATATAAGCCTCCATTTTTACAAAAAAATAAATTCACTGTTTTCATCACAGTTGCGCTGCTAGACATGTGTCTTCATTGTGATAAACATGGAGTCAATCTGCATAAACAACAATGATCACTGGAGCACCAAATGTGTAGCAATTAAAGGATGAGAATAGTCCCCAAAAATGCTCCATTCATGCCTGTTTGAGTAACATTTCTTTGAAGCTGCAAAGCCTTGATATTTTAGAAGACTACTGAAACATTTTTAAAAAATGAAACCATCTACTTGTGATCCGTTAGTAGTGAATAATGTCTGAAGAACCCAAAAAGCCACAGACAGAGAAGGTAAGTACAAAAGTTCAACTTGGTTCAATTCAGTGTTATTCATATCGTGTCAGTTCAAGTCATTTTGTTTTCTAATATAGCGCCAATTCATAAGATATGAAATCTCAAGACACTTCACATAGTAAGATGAATGCTTTATGAAATTAAACAGCCAACAAACTCAAAGTTTCCTTTTAATTCTGTTTGAGCAAACAAGCTCCCATCACCAGGAGGAAACCTAATGCAGAACCGGGCTCAGCCGTCCGCCTCGATTAAAGCGCTGCTGATTATTTTTCATTTTTTATAGATTTTATTAACAAAACAGAAAACAAAATAACATAGAATAACACCAGCCTCATAATTTAATGATAATTTGTTAGGAGTTAGGGGGGGATAATAAATATTGAGAGATGAAGAAATAAAAGATGAATGGATGAACAAACATGTACCTTTTGATTCTCGCCGATCTCTCTGCGGATCTCAGAGTTGACCACTGTTTTAGTGATGGACCTGTGAGGGAACAGAGCAAACTGAAGTGTAAAACTGCAGACTAGTCGATATCTATACCAACCCAAACCTTCTTATTGTAGCTACTGCTCCTGTGTGTGTGTTTCTTGTCTACCTGGCTTTGGTGGGGAAGTTCTGACTGAGGTCTTTCATAACATTGAGGGCATCAACAGCGGGAGCAGCAAGAATGCGAGCTGCTGTCTGGAAGCTCAGATCTATAAAAGAAAAGGTGGGTGGATGGGTAGGCAGGCAAAGAGGGCAAAAACGGGGGAAAGAGATGAGTGGACAACAGGAGTGAGGAGAACAGCGAGCACACAGGAGGATACAACAAAACAGAAACACGAAAAGAAAGTATCAACAAAAATCAAAGCAGCATGAGCATTTGTCAGTCTCTAGTTGGAACAAAAAAAAAAACAACGAAGGCTCAAATTTCTAAAGCTTAAAGTTTAAAAAGAAATAAAGAACAGGAGGTGCTCGAACAGCCAACTGTTACTGCAATGATGGTTAACTTTGATGTAACAAGACAAGAGTACTACTGTCATGCTTGAGAGCTCTGTGAGGCTGCACAGAATAGGCACTGCAGTGCTATTACCTTTACAGTGTCACTGCTAATACGCTGATGTTTAACAAATATATTACGCACAGCAGCTTAGCGGTATATTAGCCTGCTACGAGGAATACAAAACAGGCTCAAGCCAAGTCTGTGATAAACCAGGACAAACGAATTTCAAAAGACACAAGGTCATTTGAGTTATTACAATTATTCTTTAGGGAAACACAACTGTCTGTAATTCATGAGTTATCTGAGTTAAAATCCCAAATGTCTGCTTGAGGAAAAGCGATCTTTTAAGCACCATGAATGCATGTCCAACATGTCTTTGCAGTTCATCTTATTGAGGTTGAAATCACGGCTAAACGGTTAATATTTTATCAAAACTGCCATGTAGACAAGTGAAGAATCCATATTGCAGGAGCTGCAGTTTTTCGATGAAGGTAAAACGCGTCACAACAAACCATTTTACATGAAGCATTGTGGTTCTATAGAGACGCCCTGGGCTTTTAAATGATGTTCTGTATATTTAAAGGAATGTAATTGTTTGGTACAGGCTGAAAAAAGAAAAATGCAAATGCTCTTAAACGGTTTCTAAATTTGCAATATCTGTGAAAATAATCACATTATTATTATTTTTGCATGTTGTTCATCCCTTGTTTAAACAGCTCTGTCATGACATCCTGAGATGTCACTACAATGACTAAAACAATCATTTTCAGCTAATTAACATACTCATAAGACAATTACATATTACTATGCTTGTCTCCACATCTAAAGCTTTAATTAAAAACTATCCTAAAGCATTAAATGCACAAGTGAGAATGCAGGATTTGAATATACATTTACATCTGTATAGTATACATAGAGATTAACATATTTGTCAGTTCCCAAAAGCGGAAAAGATTTAAGAGCATATGGAGCATTGGCTTGTGAGGAAAGCAACGGTCTGGTGAAGATTATTTCAATGCAGTGAGCATCTCTGTAATGGTGTTGTAGCCTGTGTGATTATTAGCCCCTAGAGGTCTCCCTCTCTTTGTAAACAGGCTGAGCTAATGAGCCCCAGCGGGTTAGAAGATAAAGACAGACGCCTGCATGACAGTCTGACAGTCGAACTCAACCCCCTCATCCCCTCGCATCCTTTATTCAGCACAATCAAAGCAGCTGCATGCTCACATCCTGACCGCACCTTGTGACAGAAATAAGCTTTTTTTTATGCACGGCAGTGTTTTATAAAAGTACACGTTAACCAGCCAAAAAAAGAAAAAAAAAGAAGACATTTGCAGTATGTGCGCGGTGAGCAATTACGCCTACAAGAGTGAGTTTGAATACATAATCAATAGATGATGTAATCCTAATCAATACCGCTTTTATGTTGCAGCAGACAATGATTTCATATCTTCAGGATATTATGGCTCAAATGTATCATGAGGACGCTGATCGATCACAGTCATTGATCACAGATTCCTACAGATACATTTTCCGCCGCTAGTTTGATTCAGTCACGGAGCGTCGTCACTGTTGAAGCCAATATTCATTTCTTTATATGTATTTATGATCAAAGCGTGACTAAAATAAGTCAAACTAGTGAAAAATAATCGCATCAGCAGTACATCTGCGAAAGGGCTGAAAACTTCCCCCCGCTAGGATTAGTTAACTTTCAAGAGCTTTCAGTCTGTCAAGTGTGATGAAGGGAGTGTGCTAGATGTTTTAAAGCCAGCATCATAAAAGGGAATTTAAACACAATAAAGACCTGAAGTGCGGTTTTAGAATGCTTTCACACATGCTGTTGGAAACGCTGTTCCAGAGACGACCAGGAAAAGAAGCACTGTTGTTGCCTTTTGGTGCATTCATAATGTTTTTTAACAAAGACGCCAAGAAGAGTAAAAAATGAAGTGATAGAAGCGGACACAAACCTTATTAACTCGACAGTTTCAGTGACAACCAATGTGCATCATCAGGGCTACATGAACCCACATAGGGACATCAAATACTAGTGATTGGCAGCAATTTATAAAGTTATTACCGTGCTGTATCCATTTATTTATTCGATAATGACAATTAATACTCAAGATTGCATCTGGAATTTGGAAAGAGTGTTGAAGAAGTAGAAAGAAGAGCTAAAGGAATGTTTTGTGTCATAAACTATACTGTGTAGGAGCCACATTGTCTTGTGCTAAAATACACACAAAAAAATGAAACTACTTCTATCTCAACTGGTTTTCACTTTTGTGATGTGTCGGAGAAAACCCCTGCACTCGTGTGGTGACGTCAAATAAACTGCCACGCTTAACACATTATCTTAAACAAACGTGCCCTGCTGCTTATAAAGATTGCTTTTGAGGCTGCTTTCTTAACAGCTACCAATCAGCAGATCACAGATTTAATTAAGGAAATCGTACATCTACTATCGTAAAATACAATCGCTGGTGCTGCTTTAGACTTCTTTTCAGGTCTCGGTCCGGTTGTTTGGCGTTTGATTTACAGCTTCTATTTCAACTTAAATTAACCAACTAAACTGTCAAATGCTCAGATTTCATTTGAACAAAAGCAAAGAGGTGTGAAAGAGCTCCTAAATTTCACTGGGTGTTGTTACTTTTAAATCAGCAGCGAAGTTAAGAAAATCTTTGACTTCATGTTAAAGTGGAAATAATGTTTTTTCATCAATGAGGCAAGGTATCTCTGAAATATATTGTGTGGCCAGATTTCTGAGAAACTGTAAGGACATAAAGGTCTCTCTGGGTCAGGGAACGATTGATTTCATTTTGATGGAAACCTGGGATTTTTGCCATTAGATAATTATCCTTTGTCAGCCATATCTAAGAAACTAACAGACATACAACTCAGTTCAAGTCCTGTGGGTATATTTACAGGATCATAGAATTGATTCCCTGAAAATTTAAGTGACAGAAATAATGCCCATAGGTGCTAACTGTAAGATGAGAGGACCTCACAGTTTGTTTTCGCCAGCCTGTCACGATGTTGACTCTGTCAGTTTTGGCGTGTTTGTTGCAGTTTATTGTAGAATTATTTATAACAGATGTAAAACCATAAACAGACACTTCCTCACACGGCCTGCTTGTATTGACAAATCCAATGATTCAGTAGGAAACAGCAGAAAATTTGCTGAACGCTGAAAGAGGAGAACATGATTTGGAAGGAGGCCCACCTTGCATTTGCCAGACTTTCAGAGGTGCCATTTCATTGGTGCTTTCTACTAAATGCTTCCTCAACTCCTTTAGCTGTTCTTTCAGCTCCGGGTAGAGAGTCCTGGTGAGGAGAAAGGCAGACACAGAGGGAGTTAAACACATCTGCTAGCTGACTAATTTGCTAATTGAGAGAGAATGGCTGGATTCACGGATTGATCTGGTTATTTTCAGGTTAGTTTAGCAGAGATATGGTCTTTGCTTTGAGGGTATAAAGTGTGGAGGGGAAAAAAAAAACAACAGAGGAAAAAGGCTTGGCTCGAGTGAGCGTGGTACAGTTCCTGGAGCTAATCCAAGCTTTGAATTTTTATCATGGCCTGACACAGAGTCACTTACTTGAGTTTGCCAAAAAGGAATCCCTGGACCTCGTCCACTGGATCATTTTCCCCGATCACTGTCGCATTCACCTCCGCCCCTGAAACCACAATCAATTAACTCGATATTCACATCAGTACTTCTCTGGGATTACATCGTGTGTATTGACAGTTTGTATTCCTGTGAGTGCGGACACCTTGGACTTGTGTGTCGTCCTTTGCCTTGTACTCCTGGCTTTTGATGGCCAGCTCCACTCCGTACCCAGACAGATACACTTTCTTTCCGCTTGAATTCTGGAGGGAAAAGGAGGAAAACATTGTGAAAAAGATGGGAGGGAAATGTCGTCCTCATCCCTATCACAACTGTGTCACATCCCTTGATGTGCCTTGGCACGCCACTGGAGGATGTATTCAAAAAAGGCTTAAACGCTTGTGTGAACGCATTCAGAGGCACAGACACTGGTTAAGTCAGTTTAACAGCAATCAAGCTGTCCAATTTATTTTTCTTCCCCAGCTGCACTGA
The DNA here is from genome assembly GCF_000690725.1 of Stegastes partitus. NCBI lineage: Eukaryota > Metazoa > Chordata > Actinopteri > Pomacentridae > Stegastes > Stegastes partitus. Next base: position 807,001 of record NW_007577814.1, read on the forward strand.
TGACAAATTTAGCAGTGTTTCTGTTGTTGTAAAACGCTCCATTAACTTCCTTGTATTCATCTCACCTGTAAAAAACTAAAAATAAAATCAATCTCACCTGTATTACAAACACATATGCTCACTGACTACAGTGACAGCTTTCAAGTGCATACAAACAGCTGTTGGTTGCTAAGTACAGAAGACACTAACAGTCCCCCGACTGGCCCCGAAGCTATGAAGTAAAAACTAAGAGTTAAGTGTTACCGCCTTTCCAGAGCCCAGGACCTCATGCCTAACAGACAGATGGCGAGAATAATTTAGCATAATCAGAGGGAGGAGAAAAAAAAAAAACGGCTTGTGAGGGGAAAAGCAATCAAACTTCAACTTGGCATGAGAAACTGGAGACACACTTCATCCCAGGTGTAAATGAGAAGCCCACTTAAACTGCAGAAGTTCTTTAAGTTGCCTGAAAAGACAAGTGCTCTCATCATCTTGCCTCATGTTCACATATGGGGGCTGCTCAGTACAAATACTGTCTTCCATTCTGGACAAACATGTATTTCTGCTGGAGTAAATTGGTCTCAGTGCCTGATGAGTGTTGCAGTGAGATGACAGTTTTCGTTCATTTCTCACAACTCGTCCTAGAAGTAACTTCACTTTTCAGCCTTTTTTGAGTTTGACAACCAACAACTGACAAGGACTTTGCCTGACATTGAAAACATCTGATTTAAGGATAATAACTAAAGTAGCAATGCTGTTCAATATCAATCAATTGATCAAATAACTGTAAAAACCATTTCACCTTGAATCTCATTTTTTGCTATCATCTCATCATTTATGTGAAACCAAAGCAACACTGTGTGTGAAATACCTACAGCCAGGTAATGGCGGAGCACATAAGTCACCGAGCCTTCGTGGACTTTGGATAACACAACTTGATGAAGCCTCTGGAAATCTGGTTTCCCAAACTCAGCATAGAGAATGACGACAGGAGCATCTGGATTTGATCCTGGGTATTTATGATCACCTTTGAAAAGGTATGGCTTCGGCCTGAAAGACAAACAGTGACACCAGTCATGAAATCTGACATTATTTTTCTTGTGCTTTTCTTGTATGTGCCTCTGTTTACCTTTCTTGTGCCGTTTTTAACAGTGTTGCTAAGCTTTCTTCATCGCATGTCTTCTCTCCGTGGACGCTGAAAAAAGCTGAGCAGCCTTTAGGAGGAGGCTCAGTGGAAGCTATCTAAAAATACAACACAACAGCAGAATTACTAACATGATCCCAATAACAGGCGTGTACAAGCCTTCAAAAACAAGCTCACCCTGCTGTTACCTGCTGGAAGGAGTGGACTGTTGCAGAGTAGGCTCTCAGTGAGAGGGCAAACTTCAGCATGTTCAACTGGACGGAGCTGAGCAAGGCACTGGCTTTCTTCAAAATCAGCTCATAGTAGGCCTGATCTGTGTCTGTGTGAGGACAACACACACATAGAAGTGGCATGTCAGCACTGTGATCTTTGACACTTTTAAGTCGTCTTCTGACATCCTAAACATCACCTCTTAAATCCACTTACAGCAGTTATGGGCTAACTGCTGTGTTAACACATGCAGAGGCACAAACTAAGTGAACAAAAATACAGTTTGTAGCGCCATTCTATCATGTTATTGCTTGCACAAGTGCTTGGCTAAAACACTGACACTGCAATTACTGCCAAGATGCTGCATACACATCATAAATTCAGCTGCTCACAGCACAGAGACTAAAAGTGAAATCTGGTCTTGAGAGTCCAAAGCAGTTTTACTTTACCGTCATGCTCTCCTTCTATGTTTTGATTGGCCTCCACAAAGTCCCAGAACTTCTCCTGGCTCTCCTCTGCCAGGAACTCACTTGGGGGAGAGGGGAAAAGAATATGAAGGTGGCAGTTTCATAAGCTGTGAAAGTTTATACAATACACACCGTGCGCAAAAAAGTTTTTTATTTTGTTTGCCAAAGTCAGAGGACAGTGTCAGCTACAGCAAACAGTACAGCATCTAGGGCCATTAGGCATTCAGCATCTTACTCAAGGACACATCAGTGAGACAGAAGTTTAAACTCACTTAGAGGACAGTCTCAGTGTAATGACCCTCAGGACATTGATTTATCTATTATCTGCTTCCGAAATTTAATGTCAGATGTAATGCGACGAAAACGCGGCGACTGTTGAGCGGTGCGGCGTCATACCTGGCCTCAAGAAGCAGGGGAGTATCCGCCCATTTGGTTGTCAGTGTGGTGGTGACAGCCTTCGAGTCCGCAGCTGCAGACACTGCAGAGAGCAGCGAGAGCAGCAGGATCCACAGAAGCCACATCCTCAAGCCTACACCTGAGGAAACACAGGAGGGAGGCATTAGGTGGGAAATTATGGTAAATTAGATGAACAATCGCAAACGAAACCCACACAGCATCCGAAGAGAAAGTAAGACCTTCCCTGTTTATTGATGGCACCAAAAAGCACTTAAAATACAGATGTGACTGCACCTAAAGCACCCTGAGGAGACACAGGGATCGGCTCAGTCAGTCAGCGTAAAATGTGTTGCTGTGCGTTGTCAAGTCTTGTCAGTTTTGTTTGTATAGCATAATACCAACAGTTTGCCTCAAGAGGCTTTACAATCTCTACAGCACTAAACACCTTCTATCTTTAAACCCTTAAATCAGATAAGAAAAAGCACTAAAAAGCAAACAAACACAAAATCAGCAGGGAAAAAATGAAAGAAAACTCTGAACGAGCAACAAAGGAAGGATTCCCCCCTCTATTTTTTCATTTAAAATGTATACTGCTTTGTTGATTTTGTTAATTCTAATTAAAATGATGTTATGACTATATTGTGAAGGGAGCACTGGCTTTGACGCGTGCAGACAACATTGCTGAAAAATTACAACTATTTCATATTACCATTTATCAATTCTGCAGAGTCATACCATGATTACATACATTTAGCAACTGTCATCACGTCACTGATTTATACTGTATCCTATAATACCATATTTATATAACACTATAACATTAAAGAAGACAAATTAGCCCCACTGGGGGTGTTCTTCTGTTTCTCTGGGACCATTAGACTTACGTATGCTAAGAGCTAGTGTGCTAAACAAGCTTTGGAAGAAGCGGTTTTGTTAGCGAGCCAAAACAGTTCTGCTATTCTAAAAGCACCAGGGGAACTTATTACCAAAGACAAAAATGAGGGATGTTTCAAACATGTCATGAAATTTTCATTTTAATGAATGTGTACACACAGCACACATTCCTGTCTTTAGTGAAGCCTTCTGCCACTCAGTATATTTTTTTCACATGACCACAGTATGTAGTGTTGTATGAACTCTAATTTCTCACCACACCATGAGATTTTGTATTCGGCTTCAGCATGCAGATAGCAGAGCTTTATCAGCTTTCTACTGAATCATATGAAGCTATGATCATGTCCTGTTATCAAATAAAAAGCCTGTTTTCCAAATGAATATTTCCATGTAAGGGCTTCAAATTAAATTAGTAGAGAAAAAAACAACATTCTGCAATTTTGTTTTGGATTTTTGAGCCACACAACACACAACAGTGGGACACCGTCTACTGATTCATCGTGTGCTATATACTCGTATCAGAAAACATCTTTATTAAAAATGCAATATTGCTTTCAGCAGTGTGACCAAACATGACACACTTGCCAAAAACAGTAGGATACTGTTAATTTGCTAAACAACTCACACACCATTTTGAAGTTTTTACACAGGGAGAGGTGCCAAATCCTTCTCTCTAGGTGTACGACTGAATGTGCTTGGTTGCACATTTAGTAGTGGCCCAAGGTTCCACAGTGAAAACAAATGTAAGAAGGAGGCTACATATGGTCATTGCTGATCACTGGAGATGCCCGTAAAATGCTCTGTGATGCAAGTTAGAAATAAAATAGTGCTGTACATCCAAGCTGAATCTACACAAGGCTGGATTTCCAACTGGGAAAAGCTGGCAACTGCTTAATAAATCTACAAAAATTCAAGCTGCACTCAGTGTCAGCTGGTTTCAGGGACTTTAATTACCTGTAAATATGATAAAGCTTTACTCAGCACTTTCATAATTTACTAAAAAAATGCAGGCAATACAACCGAGTTGCAAGCTGAAAGGATTGGCTACTCTGGTTTGTTATGTATGAAGCCTCAAAAGTCTGAATCCATGGTTTTTGAGACTCATCGACTCACTGCAGTTTCAAGGTGAAAATACACAATCATGACACATCACAGGCAAGACTGCTTATTTTGCTCATGGTGCATCTCCTTAAATATAATAAACACCATATGGGCATGTTAACAAGGTAAAAACTTTAATATTTAACTGGCAAGGTTCTTCAAAATGAAGTGTGACCACAAACTTATTAGATCATTTTCTCTACTAAAGTGCAATATCAACACATGTGTGTAATGCATGAGTCCATGTTGCGATACTGTTAACAAGAGGGGTCCTGTGTCTGAACAGGGTTTTAATTTGGTGATTCGTGGTGTTTAGTTGATACTGTGCTCAGATAGTACACATCCATAAATAAATTGTGCCAATCACATTATTGTAAATAAACCAATGGACAGTTAACTTGTGGCCATGTGTAATCTAGACTATAACTGATGGAAAGGCAAGAAGGAGCATACAGAGAAGGTAAAGTAAATAGGGGGCAAACACCAGGAGTATTTTAAGTCTTGGGAGTCTGAGGCTGAGGCCAAATTTGTTTGAACCCTGCATCTCTCTCTAATGTTTCTATATTTGTTCTTTACATGCTCCACTTAAACCATTAAACACCTCCAGGGTTGCCGCTGAAAAAAATTGCCTAAAATTGTTTAGATGCCAGAAGAACTGAATGTGATTGAATGGAATGTGAGATTACTGAACTCATCCTCCACATCATCACAAAAATAGTTTTATTTTATTATTTAATTATTTTTTACTGTCAGCAATTTGTCTGTTTTTGGGAGTAGCATGAATAGACTAAACCTGCAGTTTCAGTATACAATCTTGTGATGCATAAATCTCGAATAACAAACCTACTGTGAAGCAACAATACACAATGGGACAGTGATATTAATAACGCTATTTAACTTGCACATTCACACAATCAGCAGGGTTGTTTTTTTGTGCCAGCTTTCCCTCCTGGCTCCAGCCCCTGTGATGTTTTAGCCTGGTTTATATTTTTAAATTCCTCATATTGGTTTAGGATTACAGTTTGTTCTTCTTATGAGAAATATGCGACTCTGGACCTTTTCCATGTTTGCAGTTGCTCATCTGTTGCCAAATCTGCCACTTACATGTGAACGTGCTCATGGCCAGGTTCAGAAACCCTGAGATTATTTAACCAGATAATGACCAGCTGTGTATGACTGCTCAGCGTAACTGTGGTTGCAGCACATAACAAATAGACACCCTGCTTTATAGTACAGGCCCCTGGTATAGCTCTGTGACTCTCAAATGTAGGCACAATTTTACAAATGATTATAGCTCAGTGCATCCCCGCAAATACGAGTAATTCCAAGGCACACAGCTTGAGAACCAGTTAACCTGCACTCACTGTGATATTAATGTGGATCATTCGCTAAGCACAGAAAGAAAGTAGTATGACCTCACTTTCTCTGAAGTACACACCATTTTACTCTGAAAAAGCTTGAACTTTGAGAAACTATGAGGGTAGAATCTAAGTTTTATGCGGCTTGGCTTAGATCATCCATATGTCTCAAGATCGTAATAACTCCTCAGGGCCCAACAACCAGTTTTTGTTGTGTACCCAGACAACATTTGGATCAATCAGGAAGATATAAGGTCTAAGGGAAAGTAAAAGCAAAATGAGCCACATTGTGTCGACAAAAGGGTAGAAACCTTAGTCACGACATCACAATCTCACACATTATTTCAGTTATTTCACAACAGAATATGATGCCAAGCACCTGTGGAGATTTTCGCTAGTAAACAAAAAGCTCCGTGAACTCTGTCCAATAGGAAAGTTCAGCGTGGCTCCTCCGTCCAATGAGGGCAGAGTTTGGACATCCGGACTGTTTCAATGACGATGCTCGGAGCTGTCACACTAGCTCTCACCATAAGCTAACTGCAAACTATATTAACCTCATTACATCTGAAGGCTTTAGTGGTCCAAACGGCTTTAGAGCTGGTTACATTCACACCCACACTCAGAAACTCACAGCGAGCTAACGCTACCTGACAATTAACGCTAGCTTAAAAAGCCGCAGCAGCTAGCTAACCGCTCCTGCACAAAAGAAAAACTGCCCGATTTCACCTGTTTCTGTCCACTCACAGACCACTGATGTCACAGTGTATATAAATCAATAATAAACAGCCTTGAATACAATCGTCTATGGCTCCATAAGGTAAAAATGAATGTTTTATTCTTACCGAAGCCGGCTCCGTAGCTTCCTGCATCCATGATCCGAGGAGAGTGGGTGGGTCCTGCCAGCGGGATTAGGTAGCCAAGAATGTTGCCTGTCCAAAACTACACAGCGCTTCTTAGCATTAAACTATTCAGTGACATGAACACAAAATAGCATATTTCAAAGAGACATAATTAAAAACGGAAGAAAAAAAAAACCTTTACTGCCTAACCCTTGCCTTCCAAACTAAAGAAAGTTAATTAAAATTCTATTTTTTTCCACTTTTATTACATTTTCAGATGAAATGAAAAGTTTTTGCATTATATTTATTTTAAGTGGCAGGAGTGTGAGAATCTAGACATTAGTGGCTGGAGAAAAAAAACAAACAAACACCTACAGTCATGGCACAAACAAGCACACAACTCATACTTAACTGTATGCGATGCATTTATATATAATTTAAAGTCATCTGTTGCCATAAAAGTTATGTAATGTACTGGTGTCACATCACATTGAAAGATAAGAGTCTAAAGAAAGTAGGACAGTTATTACATGTGTATGCGGTGCTATGGTGATCCTCTAAACAAAAATATGAATACAACATGAAAATAGTCTCTTTTTTGACTTAGTCAATTAAAAAGAAAAAACTTGTTTGTGTTGTTATGGTTAGAAAAAGGGTTGGATTGAATTGACTGTATACAAAAAAATCCAGCAGTTCAACAGGTACTAAATTCCTGACCATTAAATGAATCTACATCCCAGTCAGATGTGACTATAAAGACAATGATCAGATAGTAGCAGTATAAAGACACTCTGTGGAGCAGTGACTGCAAAACGCCACCATAAAATGATGCTTTATTCAAGTGTCACATGCCACAGATCACAAGAGAAAGATAGTGATGGACAAGTGGCATGCTGGATCTTGGCATGTCAGGCACTTGAATGTCCACAACTCCACCACTGAAATTGTTTAGAAAAGCTTTGGACGGATGTGTCTGACAACATGATCCTGCTCTCCAAAATGTCCATCAGCTTCACTACGACCCTCAGGAAGAGTGGGAAA